>NW_027649794.1:1838430-1845451 GCF_965287045.1 Carcharhinus amblyrhynchos
GTCAGAGGGTCAGTGCTGAGGGAGTGCCGCACTGTCAGAGGGTCAGTACTGAGGGAGCGCCGCACTGTCAGAGGGTCAGTGCTGAGGGAGCGCCGCACTGTCAGAGGGTCAGTGCTGAGGGAGTGCCGCACTGTCAGAGGGTCAGTACTGAGGGAGTGCCGCACTGTCAGAGGGTCAGTACTGAGGGAGTGCCGCACTGTCAGAGGGTCAGTACTGAGGGAGTGGCGCACTGTCAGAGGGTCAGTACTGAGGGAGCGCCGCACTGTCAGAGGGTCAGTACTGAGGGAGTGCCGCGCTGTCAGAGGGTCAGTACTGAGGGAGTGCTGCACTGTCAGAGGGTCAGTACTGAGGGAGTGCCTCACTGTCGGATCCTGTGACCCTCATTGCCCGGAGAATTCCTTTGAAGGTTTGGGGTCAGTTACCATCCGTCCGAAACCCTCCCTCAAATAAATCCCCGGATTTCCTTTGGTCACTTCCAGTCTTGCTGTTCATGGGATCTTGCTGTGTACAAAATGGCCGTGATCTGACGGTGCTTACTCCCTTCTCTTCCCTTCCCCCTACCCTCATCCACAACCTCTTTGGCCCTCCCTACCCAGCCATTGCTCTCCGACACTAAGCACTGCCACTCTTGCCAGTGGTGCGCTTTCCCTGGCACAGTTTGGCAGCGTAGGGGAGTTAAACCCCAATCTGTAACGCCGCCTTCACTGGGAGCCTGAGGCCTGGCAGTAAGGTCTGTGCTCCAGCTCTCACGGTGCCAGGAGTGGGGGCAAGGGAAGCAGCAGGCAATCATCCCCACTGCCCACCCCCAACTCTCCCTCCAAGCTCACACACCTCCCATCCCAAGGGAACATGAATCAAGAGGACATAAGTATGTATAAACACCAGCCAGGACAAATCTCATCCACAGAGACCACGAGGGCAACTAATGTGGAAAATCAGAGTACATCCCCAGGGATCAAACAGTGCAGATGGAATTTTACTCTGTATCTCACCCCGTGCTGTACCTGTCCTGGGAGTGTTTGATGGGGGACAGTGTAGAGAGAGCTTTACTCTGTATCTAACCCCGTGCTGTGCCTGTCCTGGGAGTGTTTGATGGGGACAGTGTAGAGAGAGCTTTACTCTGTATCTAACCCCGTGCTGTACCTGTCCTGGGAGTGTTTGATGGGGACAGTGTAGAGGGAGCTTTACTCTGTGTCTAACCCCGTGCTGTACCTGTCCTGGGAGTGTTTGATGGGGACAGTGTAGAGAGAGCTTTACTTTGTATCTAACCCCGTGCTGTACCTGTCCTGGGAGTGTTTGATGGGGACAGTGTAGAGGGAGCTTTACTCTGTATCTAACCCCGTGTTGTACCTGTCCTGGGAGTGTTTGATGGGGACAGTGTAGAGGGAGCTTTACTCTGTATCTAACCCCGTGCTGTACCTGTCCTGGGAGTGTTTGATGGGGGACAGTGTAGAGGGAGCTTTACTCTGTATCTAACCCCGTGCTGTACCTGTCCTGGGAGTGTTTGATGGGGGACAGTGTAGAGGGAGCTTTACTCTGTATCTAACCCCGTGCTGTACCTGTCCTGGGAGTGTTTGATAGGGACAGTGTAGTAAGGTCACAATGGTCTCAATGTTTATGGAGATGGTAAATCCAATTTGGCCATCCTTTAACAATGGTTTGCCACATTATGGTATGAAATATTTTGCCATTTCTTCTTGTTGGTGGCATTTGCACCATGCAAGATGGACCAGATCAATGGACAGACTTGCAATCTCCTGCAAGTGTGGCGTTGCAGCTCTTTCGAATCCTACTCGTTTTGTCGAGGTGTTCTGGACATTCCGATGTCAGACCATGAACTGAGGCTGTTGGGTACTTTCTGAGTTCCCGCTGCCATGTATGGTCAGACTGATTCCGTGCCTTCACTCAAACGAGGCTGGAACTTCCCACCCGAGGTCAATGGACATTTCTGTCGTCCACCCCTCGCCTGCTCTGATTCTTTGGTGGGCAGGCAGTAAAATTAACATCCATAGCCCTGGGAGGCTTTTTAAACATTTTAACTTTGGATCGTGACTGCAGCGTCATCTCAGGGACATTTGTGGACCTTTTTTTGACAATATCCTTTGACATTTTTCCTCTTTAATTTACTGTTCAGTTACTCCCAAGGGTGTGAATGCCCTGCCTGGAACAGTCATCGATTTGCCAACATTAATACTTGGAGTATCGAATATAAAAGTTGGCGTGTTATGGTAAGGTTGTATAAGGCATTGGCGAGGCCGAATTTAGTGTATTGTGTACAGTTTTGGTCACCTAGTTACGGGAAGGATGTAAATAAGGTTGAAAGAGTGCCGAAAAGGTTCAGGAGGATGTTGATGGGACTTGAGAAGCTGAGTTACAGAGATTGAATAGGTTAGGACTTTATTCCCTGGAGCGTAGAAGAATGAGGGGAGATTTGATAGAGGTGTATAAGATTTTGATGGGTATAGATAGAATGAATGCAAGCAGGCTTTTTCCACTGAGGCTAGAGGAGAAAAATAACTTGAGAGCATGGGTTCAGGGTGAAAGGAGGAAAGTTTAAAGGGAATATTAGGGGGGATTCTTCATTCAGAGAGCGGTGGGAGTGTGGAATGAGCTGCCGGATAAAGTGGTAAATGCGGGGTCAAGAAAAGCTTGGACGGGTTCGTGGATGAGAGGGGTGTGGAGGGATATGGTCCAAGTGCGGGTCAGTGGGACGAGGCAAAAAATGGTTTGGCACAGACAAGAAGGGCCAAAAGGCCTGTTTGTGAGCTGTAATTTTCTATGGTTCTATGAAGGGCATTTAGAGGGTCATTGGATAGACATAGGGATTATACTGGAATCGTGTAGGTTAGATGGGCTTTAGATTGGTTTCACAGGTTGGCACAACATCGCGGGCCGAAGGGCCTGTACTGCGCTGTAATGTTCTATCACACCTTGCTTTGGTCTGATGTTCGCACAGTTTTAGTACGCGTGTATTTTTTGTGTTGGTTTGTCCCTCACTTGTGATCAGAATAAACCACCCGGCCCCGTCATTCACAGAATCACGGAATACTACACGGAGTAGAGTTTAGAAGAATGAGGGGAGATCTCATTGAGATGTATAAGGTGTTAAATGGGATGGATAGGTTCTTCCCGCTCAGAAAGGACAGTAGGACTAGGGGGCACAGCCTCAAGATAAAGGGGGGACGGTTTAGAATGGAGTTGAGGAGGAACTTCTTCACTCAAAGGGTGGTGAATCTCTGGAATTCTCTGCCCGTTGAAGTGGTGGAGGCTGCCTCGCTAAATATTTTTAAGACGCGGGTTGATGGGTTTTTGATAAGAGAGGGGATTAAGGGTTATGGGGAGAGGGCGGGAATGTGGAACTGAGCCACGACAGATCAGCCATGATCTTATTGAATGGTGGGGCAGGCTCGAAGGGCTAGATGGCCTACTCCTGCTCCTATTTCTTATGTCCTACAGTGCAGAAAGAGGCTCTTCAGCCCATCGAGTCTGCACTGTTCACAATCCCACCCAGGCCCTACCCCCGTATATTATACCCACTAATCCCTCTAACCTACGCATCTCAGGACACTAAGGGGCAATTTCTTAGCATGGCCAATCAACCTAACCCGCACATCTTTGGACTGTGGGAGGAAACCGGAGCACCCGGAGGAAACCCATGCAGACACGAGGAGAATGTGCAAACCCCACACAGACAGTGACCCGAGCCGGGAATCGAGCCCAGGATCCTGGAGCTGTGAAGCAGCAGTGCTAACCACTGTGCTACCGTGCCGCCCACACCCTGTGGGCCAAGTCCCACAGCCTTGAATGTTATGGTGTGCCAGGTACTTCTTAAAGGATGTGAGTCATCTTGCCTCCACCACCCTTCCAGGCAGCGCATTCCAGACTGTCACCACCCTCTGGATAAAAAGGTTTTTCCTCAAATCCCTCCCTAAAAATCCCATCCCTCACTTTTAACTTGTACCCCCTTGTAACTGACCCTTTAACTGAGGGGAACAGCTGCTCCCTATCCAGCCTTGTCCCTCATAATATTGTATACCTCGATTTGGTCGCCCCTCCGTTTTTTTCAACTCCAAAGAAAAGGACCCAAGCCTATCCAATCTCTCTTCATAACTTAGATAAACTTTAATACATCCATGGCTGATCTGTGTCAGCCCCAACTCCTTGTCTGTCTGTGTCATTTCCCCATCGCCCTCATTTCCTCGATCTGTCAAACGTTTCAGTCACCTCCACTTTGAAGACGCCCAATAATCCGGCCTCCATCACTCTTTGGAGCAGAGAGTTCCAGAGATTCATCACCCTCTGTGCAAGGAGAAATTTTGCCGCGTGGTGGCACAGTGGTTAGCTCACAATGCCAGGGGCCCAGGTTCGATTCCTGGCTTGGGTCTGTGTGGAGTTTGTACATTCTCCCCGTGTCTGCGTGGGTTTCCTCCGGGTGCTCCGGTTTCCCCCCCGCAGTCCAAAGATGTGCGGGTTAGGTTGATTGACCATGGAGTGTTAGCAGGGTAAATATGTGGGGTTATGGGGATAGGGCCTGGGTGGGACTGTGGTCGGTGCAGACTCGATGGGCTGAATGGCCGCCTTCTGCACTGTTGGGATTCTATGATTCTATGAACTTCAGTTCTAAATGATTGACTCTTTATCTTGCAACTTTATCCCCTTATCCCAGACTTCTCCATTGGTGAAAACATCCCAGCGTCCGCCCTGCTAAGTCCTCTCAGGATCTTATAGGTTTGAATAAGGTCACCCCTCACTCTGTTAAACTCTAATACACCCTCCTGCAACTGGAAACCTTTCCTCCTCATTCACTCTCCCAACCCCCTGACTTTGAACACCTCGCTACAATCCCCCCCGCTTAAACCTTCTGTACTCCGATCTTCCCTCCCCGCGCCTACCGCCCACCTTCCCCACTCCCCAATAACTGGGAATGTTCTCTACCATAAGACATTGGAGCAGAATGAGGCCACTCAGCCCATCGGGTCTACTCCGCCATTCAATCATGGCTGATATTTTACTCATCCCCATTCTCCTGCCTCTTCCCCGTAACCCCCCGATCCCCTAATTCATCAAGAACCTATCTATCTCCGTCTTGAAGACACTCAGTGACCTGGCCTCCGCAGCCTTCTGCGGCAAAGAGTTCCAGAGATCCACCGCTCTCTGGCTGCAGGAACGCCTCTGTTTTAAAGGATCGTCCCTTCAGCCTGAGGTTCTGGCCTCCCCGAGGCCTTGACATCCTTGTTAATGTGCTTCTCCGGCTGCTGTCGCCTGCACTCAGATTGCAAAAAAGGCTTTCAAATGGTGCTTTGCAAACTGGAAGCCGTCCAAGAGACACATTAACAATTAGCAGGTGAGTTAAATAGCAGGGACGAGAGGAAATGCCCACTAATCAAATAGCTCCCTGTGTTCCTTCCCTGGTACACTTTATCCTTGATTCCGGACAGAAATCGCGGTGTCAGCGAAACGCGGGGAAAAGAACCTTCCACTTCACCAGCATTGCTCTCTGCTTCAGGAAGTCCCACGCCGATTAGACACTTTGTGCTGAATTAGAGCCAGTTGCTGCACAGCAGGATCCCATAAACAGCCATGGTACATATTGGTTCAGTACTACTGCTCCGACAGCACGGCACTCCCTCAGTACTGACTCTCTGACAGTGCGGCACTCCCTCAGTACTGACCCTCTGACAGTGCGGCGCTCCCTCAGCACTGACCCTCTGACAGTGCGGCGCTCCCTCAGCACTGACCCTCTGACAGTGCGGCGCTCCCTCAGCACTGACCCTCTGAAAGTGCGGCGCTCCCTCAGCACTGACCCTCTGACAGTGCGGCACTCCCTCAGTACTGACCCTCTGACAGTGCGGCACTCCCTCAGTACTGACCCTCTGACAGTGCGGCACTCCCTCAGCACTGACCCTCTGACAGTGCGGCACTCCCTCAGCACTGACCCTCTGACAGTGCGGCACTCCCTCAGTACTGACCCTCTGACAGTGCGGCACTCCCTCAGTACTGACCCTCTGACAGTGCGGCACTCCCTCAGCACTGACCCTCTGACAGTGCGGCACTCCCTCAGTACTGACCCTCTGACAGTGCGGCACTCCCTCAGCACTGATCCTCTGACAGTGCAGCACTCCCTCAGCACTGACCCTCTGACAGTGCGGCACTCCCTCAGCACTGACCCTCTGACAGTGCGGCACTCCCTCAGCACTGACCCTCTGACAGTGCGGCACTCACTCAGCACTGACCCTCTGACAGTGCGGCACTCCCTCAGTACTGACCCTCTGACAGTGCGGCACTCCCTCAGCACTGACCCTCTGACAGTGCGGCACTCCCTCAGCACTGACCCTCTGACAGTGCGGCACTCCCTCAGCACTGACCCTCTGACAGTGCGGCACTCCCTCAGCACTGACCCTCTGACAGTGCGGCACTCCCTCAGCACTGACCCTCTGACAGTGCGGCACTCCCTCAGTACTGACCCTCTGACAGTGCGGCACTCCCTCAGCACTGACCCTCTGACAGTGCGGCACTCCCTCAGCACTGACCCTCTGACAGTGCGGCACTCCCTCAGCACTGACCCTCTGACAGTGCGGCACTCCCTCAGTACTGACCCTCTGACAGTGCGGCACTCCCTCAGCACTGACCCTCTGAAAGTGCCGTGTTCCCACAAAGCCCTGGGTGCTCTGGTCAGGAATTTGGGCTTGGAATGGGACTCGGGACAGTGTGGAACCCAGTGAACCCCAGGTGACACGTGCAGGGCTGTTTTTCTCCGCTGTAGGCGATATGTAAATGCAGCTCGTTGTTTGTTGGGCAAGTATTTGCACGGCAGCTGTTGGCAAGAGATGTGTTCTCAGGATTTAATCTGTTTGACCTCTTCTGGTTGAATATTCTGTGTTGTTTCTAGCTTGTTGGGCAAACAAGCACGTGGCTTTCTAACTTGCGCGATGCTGGCAGACGGACTGAGCTAATTCGATCGATAGGCAGCCCGCTCTGTTTAAGGCCTCGATTGAGCGTCTCGCCCTCATCTGTTGCACAC
>NW_027649794.1:1845551-2080551 GCF_965287045.1 Carcharhinus amblyrhynchos
CTCCCCCTCGCTCACACACTCACTCTCTCCCTCTCTCTCTTACACTTTCTCTCTCTTACACTCTCTCATTCTTACTCTCTCTCTCACATTCTCTGTCACTCTCTCTCCTCCTCTCTCACACTCTCTCCTCTCTCACTCTTTCCCTCTCTCTCTTACACTCTTTCTCACTCTCTTTCCCCCTCTCTCTCTCGCACACACACTCTCTCCCTCCCTATCTCCCTCCTACACTCTCTCTCCCTCTCTCTCTTTCACACTCTCTCTCTCCCTCTTTTTCTCTCACACACTTTCCCTCCCTCTTTCTCTCTCTCTCTTGCACTCTGTCTCTCACACTCTTTCTCTCCCTCTCTCTCTTCACACTCTCTTTTTCTCTCTCTCTCCCTCTGTCCTCCTCTCTCTCTCTTCCTCCCCACCTCTCTCTCCCCCCCCCATCTCTCTCTGTTTCTCTCTCTCTCTGTCCCCCTCTCTCACCCCCCTCCTTGTCTCTCTTTCTCTCTCTCTCTCCCCCTCTCTCTCTCTCCTCTCTCCCCCTCCCCCTGTCTCTCTCCCCCCCCCCGTCTCTCTCCCTCCCCCTGTCTCTCTCCCCCTCCCCTGTCTCTCTCCCCCCTCCCCTGTCTCTCTCCCCCCTCCCCCTGTCTCTCTCCCCCCTCCCCCTGTCTCTCTCCCCCCTCCCCCTGTCTCTCTCCCCTCCCCCTCTCCCTCCCCCCTCCCCCTGTCCCTCTCTCCCCCCTCCCCTGTCTCTCTCCCCCCTCCCCCTGTCTCTCTCCCCCTCCCCTGTCTCTCTCCCCCCTCCCCCTGTCTCTCTCCTCTCCCCCTCCCCCTGTCTCTCTCCCCCCTCCCCCTGTCTCTCTCCCCCTCCCCCTGTCTCTCTCCCCTCTCTTCTTATCTCTCTGTCCCCTCTCACTCCCCCCTCTCTCTCTCTCCCCCCCACTCTCCCTCTCTCTCTGTCCCCTCTCTCTGTCCCCTCTCTCTCTCTGTCCCCTCTCTCTCTCTGTCCCTCTCTCTCTATCTCCCACCACTCTCCATCTCTCTCTCTCTCCCTGTCCCCTCTCTCTCACCCCTCCCTCTCTCTCTCTCCCTGTCCCCTCTCTCTCTCCCTGTCCCCCTCTCTCTCTCCCTGTCCCCTTCCTCTCTCCCCTCCCTATCTCTCTCTCTCTCTCTCTCTCTCCCCCTCCCTCTCTCTCTCTCTCTGTCCTCTCTCTCTCTCTCTGTCCCCCCCTCCCTCTCTCTCTCTCTCTGTCTCTCTCTCTCTCTCTGTCCCCCCCTCCCTCTCTCTCTCTCTCTGTCCCCCCCTCTCTCTCTCCCACCTCTCTCTCCCACTCTCTCTCTGCCCCCCTCCCTCTCTCTCTCTCTCCCCCACTCTCCCTCTCTCTCTGTCCCCTCTCTCTCTCCCCCTCTCTCCCACTCTGTCTCTCTCTGCCCCCCCTCTCCCTCTCTCTCTCTCTCTGTCCCCTCTCTCTCCCACTCTCTCTCTCTCTGCCCCCCCTCTCCCTCTCTCTCTTCTCTCCCCCACTCTCCCTCTCTCTCTGTCCCCCCCCCTCTCTCTCCCTGTCCCCCCCCTCTCTCCCCCTCCCTGTTCTTGCTGCGATCTACAGGAGGGTGATGTGGGCAGTAGGCAGGGCTGATTTGTCCTGCTCCCAGCCCGGATCCCACCTCCATCCCAGAGCCGGGAGAGTTTGTCTGCGGCTCGCCCAGCTCCGATCGGGCAGGTTGGGTCTTGTGAGTTGCCCCTGGAGAGAATTCCTCGCCTGCAGAGCCAGGCGGAGAGCGGGATTTAATTGGAGTCAGTTCCAGGTGTTGCTGCAGACACTCACCCAGCTATTTTCCACAGTGTCTGTGCCTTGTTGGCCGGTATTGCTTCATCTCGTAACCCCCCCACCTGCTAAACCAGACGGTGCGGAGAGGGCCCCTGGCCAGCAATGCCAGCCACTGAGCAGTGCCCAGCCTGGCTAAACATGGAAGGGATGCAGTGGGCCGGCAATTTGACTACAGTATGCTTCACAATCGGATCCGGGCTCCCTAGCAACCTGCAGGCTTTTGCAGTAGGCCCGCACGGCCTTCGGGGGGACAGGGCGAGGCAGTGGTGGGGGGGTGGTTGGAGGACAATTTTATTCTCATTCCCTATCTGGGCACCTTCACGCCGTGGGCACCATTCACCTCACTGGGAGCCTCGGTGAGGTGCTGGAACTTTTACCGTGTATTCCCGTCGCGATTCTGTCGCTGCGACGGGGCCCCCAGTGTCCAGAAGCGGTGAGAAATCGAGGGGCTCGGCAAGTGTTTTAAATAATAGGAAGGATGTTGTGAAAATGAATCATAGAATTCAATCACGGAATCCCTACAGTGCCGAATGAGGCCATTCAGCCCATCAAGCATGGACCAACCACAATCCTATCCAGGCCCCATCCCCGTAACACCACATTTTTACCTGGCTAACTCCCCTGACACGAAGGGGCAATTTAGTGTGGCCAATCCACCCAACCCGCACATCTTGGACAATTAAGGGGCAATTTAGTGTGGCCAATCCACCCAACCCGCACATCTTGGACAATTAAGGGGCAATTTAGTGTGGCCAATCCACCCAACCCGCATATCTTGGACAATTAAGGGGCAATTTAGTGTGGCCAATCCACCCACCTGCACATCTTGGACAATTAAGGGGCAATTTAGTGTGGCCAATCCACCCAACCCGCACATCTTGGACAATTAAGGGGCAATTTAGTGTGGCCAATCCACCCAACCCGCATATCTTGGACAATTAAGGGGCAATTTAGTGTGGCCAATCCACCCACCCACACATCTTTGGATACTCAGGGGCATTTTAGCACGGCCAATCCACCTAACCCGCACATCTTTGGAGTGTGGGAGGAAACCAGAGCACCCGGAGGAAACCCACGCGGACACGGGTAGAATGTGCAGACTCCGCACAAACAGTGACCCGAGCCGGGAATCGAACCCGGGGTCCCTGGCGCTGTGAGGCAGCAACGCTAACCACTGTGCCCACCGTGCTGCCCACCATTGAAAGGGTGTGGGGTGGCATGATGGCACAGTGGTTAGCACTGCTGCCTCACGACGCCAGGGGTCCGTGCTCGACTCCCGGCTTGGATCCCTGCCTATCCAGAGTCTGCATCTTTCTCCGCGTCTGCGTAGGTTTCCTCCGGGTACTCCGGTTTCCTCCCACACTCCGAAAGATGTGCTGGTTAGGGGTGCGTTGGCCGTGCTAAATTCTCCCTCAGCGTATCTGAACAGGGGCCAGAGCGTTGCGACTTGGGGGATTTCCACAGCAACTTCATTGCAGTGTTAATGTCGGCCTACTTGTGACACTAATAAACTTTAACAAAAGATTTACAAGGATGTTACCGGGACTGGAAGGTTTGAATTATTGCGAGAGGCTGGGATATTTTTCCCCTTGGAGTGTGGGAGGATGAGGGGTGGCGTTATAGAGGTTTATAAAATCATGAGGGGCATTGATAAGGTGAATAGCAAAGGTCCTTTCCCCAGGGTAGGGGAGTCCGAAACTAGAGGCCGTAGGTTTAAGGTGAGATTTAAAAGGGACCTGAGGGACAACTTTGCCACACAGAGGGGCGATGAGTGTCTGGAATGAGATGCCAGAGGGGGTGGATACAATAGCAACATTTAAAAGACATTTGGACAGGTACATGAATGGGAAAGGTATAGACATGGGCCAAACGCAGTCAAACGGCACTCGTTCAGTTTTGGAAACCTGGTCGGCATGGACGATTTGGCCGTGGGGCCTGTCTCCGCGCCGTCTATCTCTACGACTCAATCACTGGCAGTGATAGCTTGAGGGGTTCAGGGAAGGTCTGGAGGGGGTAACTTGGATCCGAGGGCACAGCCTCCGAGTTAAGGGTACGACCCTTTAGAACCGAACGAGGAGGAATTTCTTCAACCAGAGGGTGGTGAATCTGTGGAATTCATTGCCACAGAGGAGGCCAGGTCACTGAGTGCATTAAAGACGGAGATAGATAGGTTGTCGATTGGTAAGAGATCCAAGATTACGGGGAGAAGGCCGGAGAGTGGGGTTGAGAAACTTATCAGCCGTGGTGGAGTGGCAGAGCAGACTTGATGGGCCGAATGGTCTCATTCTGCACCTATATCTTTTGGTAACTGGGAGTGAGACACCAGGAGTGATGAATCGAGGGGTTCTGGGAGCATCTGGAGGGAGTGACTGGGGTGAGACACTGGGAGTGATAAAGTGAGGGGCTCGAGGAGTGTCTAGAGGGAGTGACTGGGAGTGAGACATCAGGGAGGGTTAAATCAAAGGCCTCGGGAGAAGAAGGGACTGGTTCTCTTGTTGGCCTTCCCTCTGGAATAGCACAAGTAACTGAATCCGGGAGTCTTAAACTTAATCCTGGCTGGAAGGAGGAAAGGTGGAGATTTAAAACCTTAATTTATGGTTGCTTTGAGTCTGAAAGGATTACAGGCCGGAAGAATGTCAATGAGTTGTGGTGGAGGGTGAGAATTGAGGGTAACACCTGCTCAGAATAGGTAAATATTATTCTTTTTTGAAAAAACCAAATGGGTGTGTTTCCAAAGAAAAAAGAACTAAAGAGTCGGAGGCTGGAGGTGAAAAGAAAAGCCTTTTGAAGAAGGCTTTGATGTGGTATAAATCAGTCGCGGTTTACCTATTTTTTAAAAATAGGTCTAAATTAAAGGTTGCCTCGCTGTCTGAGCCTCCAGTGTCTCGCGTCTCGATGTTCTACAAAGGGGGAAAACATCACACAATCAAAGTTAGGCCCCCAATTCTCCCAGCGTAGGCCCCGGTACCTGGGCCCTCCCTGGTTACCGTGGCGATTTGAGCAGCGCAAGGCCTGTTGCGCAGGCTTTCCCTTAAAGTCAAGGTATAGGGGGTGGAGAGTTACGGGATTGGGGTGTGGTGCAGGGGAGGAGTGAAGGCCCCCCCGCCCCACCACCCCCCCCCCCCCCACCCCACCCACCCCTCCCCCCCCACCCCCTCACCCACCATCATGCATGAGGGAACCGTCCTTTTCTTCTGACTTGGAACAAATAAATCAGCCCGGGTCATTCTGCTCCGATAGCCACGTCTCCAGCGGAGCGCGTACAGGGAGAGATGACGGAGGGAGGGAGTGAACGATCCGCTGGCTGGCCTCCTCCTCGGCCTACTGACACTCTCCAAGCAATGCTGAACCGCAAATTCTGCACCCCCCCCCCCCCCCCAATCTTAATGCCACCCCCCCACCACCACCACCAGAAGTGGGTGGGGAGAGTTTGAAGAGCAGCCCTGCGCCTGAACTGAGGCCCATGCGGCAGTTTCCCATTGGCCCAACTCCACCTTGTGCTGGAAAGTGGGCAATTTGACCGAGTGTGGCGTCGCCGCGTGGCTTGCAAGGCAAAGGGTGGCGAAGGAACGTTTTGCCGGACCGGTTCTGCGCCTCACAGGGGTTGGCGAGGATTCCGTGTGGCCATCCTGGCTGGTATTTGTTGACATGTCGCCCCTCGATGGGTATGTGTTAGGTTCCACCACCGCCCCCCCCCCTTGCTGTTTTGAACATGTTGCTCGCTGTTCACTGGAGGGTCACACAGTCGAGGAATTTTACAGCACAAAAGGAGGCCCTTTGGCCCATCAGGTCTGTGCTGGCTATCAAACACCAATCTATTTCCAATCCAATCTCCTAGCACTCACCCTCGCTTTGTCTGCTACGGCAGTTCAAGTGATAGAAGGAGACCATTCGGCCCGTAGGTCTGTACTGACCACACCCTCTTCCCATCACCCCTCATATTTACCCTGCTAGACAGCGGGAGGAAACCCACGCAGGCACGGGGAGGATGTGCAAATTTCGCAACGACATTTCACCCGAGGCCAGAATTGAACCTGGGTCCCTGGCGCTATGAGGTGGCAGTGCTAACCACTGTGCCACCGTGGTGCCTCTAGTGAATCTCCTCTGCATCCTCACCAGCGCAATCACCTCCTCCCTCCAGTGTGGAGGTCAGAACCGCACACAATACTCTAGTTGTGGTCTAACCAGCGTTTAATACAGATCCTTCATAACCTCCCTCCTCTTATATTCAGTGACTCGGCTGCTAAAGGCAAGGTCTCTTTGGTCCTCTGTACTTCCTAGTGTGGCACTGTTCATTGTGTATGCCCTTGCCTTGTGAGTCCCCTACCCTGAGATGACCCTCCTCCAGGGTTTGACGGCTGGAGTCCGAGCTGCCCTGTCGTAGCTCTGCCTCAGCCCGCTGACCCCACTCCCCCACCGCCCAGACATCTTTAACACTTTCACCCACTTCTTTCTCATCTTCTCCAATCTCCTCTGCTATATATTTAAGAGGTTGTGTGCTCGCTTCAAGAGCGATGTCACTGGGGTGCTACTAAGGCTTGGGTAGGCACGGCAACATCACTTTCGATAAACTCGCAGTGTGTTACTTTATCTTTTCCTTTTAGTTTGAAACACAGAATGTGACCTCTGCCCTTCCCAGGTACACTTCCCGGATCATTCCCCCTTTTCCGTTCCTCAGGAAATCACTTCTCTTTTCATGGACACTGAACTGTATCTCCTTACACACTGAGTGCCCAGCCCTGAGCCTGTGTCTGATATCCAGCGGGGCTGCTGTACTCTGCAGGGGACAGGGAACCCGGGGAAATTATCACCCTCCCTCCCCCCGTCTCTCTCTCTCTCTCTCAGACACCGGTGATTAATAGTTGCAGACACAGCATCAACGTTCAAAACAAACTTGATGAGTTGATCAGAGTCCTTTCCCCACCCTCTGTGCACAACAATTCATCCCAACTCATAACTTCACCCGTATCTGCTCTGCTGACTTTTCTCATCCTCATCCCCTACAACCGTCCCTATCTCTGTAACCTCCTCCAACTCCTACACCCCTCCCTATCTCCATAACCTCCTCCAGCCCCTACAACCTTCCCTATCTCTGTAACCTCCTCCAACCCCTACACCCCTCCCTATCTTTATAACCTCGTACAGCCCCTACAACCCTCCCTATCTCTGTAACCTCCTTCAGCCCCTACAACCCTCCGTAACCTCCTCCAGTCCCTACAACCCTCCCTATCTCTGTAACCTCCTTCAGCCCCTACAACCCTCCGTAACCTCCTCCAGCCCCTACAACCCTCCCTATCTTTATAACCTTGTACAGTTCCTACACCCCTCCCTATCTCTGAAACCTCCTCCAGACCCTACAACCCTCCCTATCTCCATAACCTCCTCCAGCCCCTACAACCCTCCCTATCTTTATAACCTCGTACAGTTCCTACACCCCTCCCTATCTCTGTAACCTCCTCCAGCCCCTACACCCCTCCCTATCTCTGTAACCTCCTCCAGCCCCTACAACCCTCCCTATCTCTGTAACCTCCTCCAGCCCCTACAACCCCTCCCTATCTCTGTAACCTCCTCCAGCCCCTACACCCCTCCCTATCTCTGTAACCTCCTCCAGCCCCTACACCCCTCCCTATCTCTGTAACCTCCTCCAGCCCCTACACCCCTCCCTATCTCTGTAACCTCCTCCAGCCCCTACACCCCTCCCTATCTCTGTAACCTCCTCCAGCCCCTACACCCCTCCCTATCTCTGTAACCTCCTCCAGCCCCTACACCCCTCCCTATCTCTGTAACCTCCTCCAGCCCCGACAACCCCTCCCTATCTCTGTAACCTCCTCCGGCCCCTACAACCCTCCCTATCTCTGTAACCTCCTCCAGCCCCTACACCCCTCCCTATCTCTGTAACCTCCTCCAGCCCCTACAACCCCTCCCTATCTCTGTAACCTCCTCCAGCACGGGCAAACTTCCTCCAATTCTGGCCTTTTGAACATCCCCCTGATTCCCATCACTCCGCCATTGGCAGCCGTGCCTTCAGCTGCCTTGGGGTGGGGGAGCAGTGGGGGTCTAAGCTCCAGAATTCAGATTAACCTCTCCACCATTCTCTCCTCTTTCAGAGTCTTGTCAAAACCTTCCTTTTTGCCCAAGCTTTTGGCCAACTGTGTCTTGGGCACTGTTTGTCCTGTCTTCGATAATGGCTACTTCTAACGGTTGGGAGGATTTGCAGTGTTTAAGGGTCTCAATCAATGCCAGTTGTTGTTGTGTGAGTCACGCCGTGTATCAGTGCCTTGTGACAAGCTCCCTGCTCCTGTGATTTCAGAATCAGGCTGTATTTTGTCCACTGTACTACAGTATTTGGCATCACTCAAACATTGTGTGAATGAGTCAGCTGTCTTGTCTCTGACACTTGCTTCAAGGTCCCAGTGCTTTGACCTTGCTGGTTTGGTTTTACTTTGATTTGGATTTGTTATTGTCACATTAATACAATGAAAAACTTGCGCAGATAAAGCATACCCTGCAAACAGAAAGAAAGCAGAGTGCAGAATCTAGTGATACAGTCAAAGCTCGAGTGTAGAGAAAGGTCAGTTTAATACAAGGTAGGTCCATTCAAAAGTCTGACAGCAGCAGCAAGTCCCACATTGCCCCCGCTCCCTGTGGGAGTGAGTCCCACATTCTCCCCACTCCCTGTGGGAGCGAGTCCCACATTCTCCCCACTCCCTGTGGGAGCGACTCCCACATTCTCCCCCACTCCCTGTGGGAGTGAGTCCCACATTCTCCCCACTCCCTGTGAGAGCGAGTCCCACATTCTCCCCACTCCCTGTGGGAGCGACTCCCACATTCTCCCCCACTCCCTGTGGGAGCGAGTCCCACATTCTCCCCACTCCCTGTGGGAGCGAGTCCCACATTCTCCCCACTCCCTGTGAGAGCGAGTCCCACATTCTCCCCACTCCCTGTGGGAGCGAGTCCCACATTCTCCCTCACTCCCTGTGGGAGCGAGTCCCACATTCTCCCCACTCCCTGTGGGAGCGAGTCCCACATTCTCCCCACTCCCTGTGGGAGCGAGTCCCACATTCTCCCCACTCCCCGTGGGAGCGAGTCCCACATTCTCCCCACTCCCTGTGGGAGCGAGTCCCACATTCTCCCCACTCCCTGTGGGAGTGAGTCCCACATTCTCCCCACTCCCCGTGGGAGTGAGTCCCACATTCTCCCCACTCCCCGTGGGAGCGAGTCCCACATTCTCCCCCACTCCCCGTGGGACCGAGTCCCACATTCTCCCCCACTCCCTGTGGGAGTGAGTCTCACATTCTCCCCACTCCCTGTGGGACCGAGTCTCACATTCTCCCCACTCCCTGTGGGAGCGAGTCCCACATTCTCCCCACTCCCTGTGGGAGCGAGTCCCACATTCTCCCCACTCCCTGTGGGAGCGACTCCCACATTCTCCCCCACTCCCTGTGGGAGCGAGTCCCACATTCTCCCCACTCCCTGTGGGAGCGAGTCCCACATTCTCCCCACTCCCTGTGGGAGCGACTCCCACATTCTCCCCCACTCCCTGTGGGAGTGAGTCCCACATTCTCCCCCACTCCCTGTGGGAGCGAGTCCCACACTCTCCCCCACTCCCTGTGGGAGTGAGTCCCACATTCTCCCCACTCCCTGTGGGAGCGAGTCCCACATTCTCCCCACTCCCTGTGGGAGCGAGTCCCACATTCTCCCCACTCCCTGTGGGAGCGAGTCCCACATTCTCCCCACTCCCTGTGGAAATGAGTCCCACATTCTCCCCACTCCCTGTGGAAATGAGTCCCACATTCTCCCCACTCCCTGTGGAAATGAGTCCCACATTCTCCCCCACTCCCTGTGGAAATGAGTCCCACATTCTCCCCACTCCCTGTGGGAGCGAGTCCCACATTCTCCCCACTCCCCGTGGGAGCGAGTCCCACATTCTCCCCACTCCCCGTGGGAGCGAGTCCCACATTCTCCCCACTCCCCGTGGGAGCGAGTCCCACATTCTCCCCACTCCCCGTGGGAGCGAGTCCCACATTCTCCCCACTCCCCGTGGGAGCCAGTCCCACATTCTCCCCACTCCCTGTGGGAGCGAGTCCCACATTCTCCCCACTCCCTGTGGGAGCGAGTCCCACATTCTCCCCACTCCCTGTGGGAGCGAGTCCCACATTCTCCCCACTCCCTGTGGGAGCGAGTCCCACATTCTCCCCACTCCCTGTGGGAGCGAGTCCCACATTCTCCCCACTCCCTGTGGGAGCGAGTCTCACATTCTCCCCACTCCCTGTGGGTGCGAGTCCCACATTCTCCCCCACTCCCTGTGGGAGCGAGTCTCACATTCTCCCCACTCCCTGTGGGTGCGAGTCCCACATTCTCCCCCACTCCCTGTGGGAGCGAGTCTCACATTCTCCCCACTCCCTGTGGGAGCGAGTCCCACATTCTCCCCCACTCCCTGTGGGAGCGAGTCCCACATTCTCCCCACTCCCCGTGGGAGCGAGTCCCACATTCTCCCCACTCCCTGTGGGAGTGAGTCCCACATTCTCCCCACTCCCTGTGGGAGCGAGTCCCACATTCTCCCCCACTCCCTGTGGGAGCGAGTCCCACATTCTCCCCACTCCCCGTGGGAGCGAGTCCCACATTCTCCCCACTCCCTGTGGGAGCGAGTCCCACATTCTCCCCCACTCCCTGTGGGAGCGAGTCCCACATTCTCCCCACTCCCCGTGGGAGCGAGTCCCACATTCTCCCCACTCCCTGTGGGAGCGAGTCCCACATTCTCCCCACTTCCTGTGGGAGCCAGTCCCACATTCTCCCCACTCCCTGTGGGAGCCAGTCCCACACTCTCCCCACTCCCTGTGGGAGCGAGTCCCACATTCTCCCCACTCCCTGTGGGAGTGAGTCCCACATTCTCCCCACTCCCTGTGGGAGCGAGTCCCACATTCTCCCCACTCCCTGTGGGAGTGAGTCCCACATTCTCCCCACTCCCTGTGGGAGCGAGTCCCACATTCTGTCCATTTCCTGTGGAAATGATGTTCTCCTGAATTCCCCATTGGATTTATTAGTGACTGCCTCATATTGACACTGGCAGCCAATATCCAGGATTGTCCATATGTATCCGAGAGATGTGTGTGTGTGGGTGAAAGAGAGTGTTATGTGACTGTGTGTGAGCGTGTGTGTCTGTGTGTGTGTAAGAGCGTGTGTGTGTTAGAGAGAGTGTGTGTGTGTGTGTGTGAGAGAGAGAGTATGTGTGTCTGTGTGTGTGTGTGTGAGAGAGAGCGTGTGTGTGTGTGTTTAGGCAGTGGGGGCTGGAGGGGAGGAGGTTTGGGTGTGCTGTGCGAAGACTGATTCAGACAGTGAAGACACACAGACGCTGGTGACAGGATGATTAAACAGCTGAGGAGGAGAGCCACAGGAATCATTTTCAAACTGGGACACCAGCTCCAATAGAGAGCAGCTGGGGAGGGGGAGATTGCAGAATCAGAACAGCGATAAATATATAAGGATATCTGTACAGCAACATTCAAACAGTGGATAAGCCACAAAGTGAGACAAACTCATGCACTGATTCGAACACACACACTCTCTCTGTCTCTCACATACTCTCACACATTGCCTTCCACTTTCTCCCACTCTCTCTCACACACACACACACTGTTGTACAATCTCCCTCTGCCTCTCGCATACTCTCACACATTTTCTCCCGCTCTCACACACACTTTCTTACAAAGACACAATGAAACTCAGTCTCTCACATTCTCATTTTCACACTCAAACTCAATCTCACTCTCTCACTTTCTCACACACACACTCAAACTCAATCTCACTCTCTCACTTTCTCACACACACAGTCAAACTCAATCTCACTCTCTCACCTTCTCACACACACACACTCAAACTCAATCTCACTCTCTCACTTTCTCACACACACAATCAAACTCACTCTCACTCTCTCACTTTCTCACACACACACAAACTCAATCTCACTCTCTCACTTTCTCACACACACTCAAACTCAATCTCACTTTCTCACACACACAATCAAACTCACTCTCTCACACAATCTCACACACACTCACATACACACTCAAACTCAATCTCACTCTCTCACTTTCTCACACACACACTCAAACTCAATCTCACTCTCTCACTTTCTCACACACACAATCAAACTCACTCTCACTCTCACTTTCTCACACATACACTCAAACTCAATCTCACTCTCTCACTTTCTCACACACACAATCAAACTCACTTTCTCACACAGTCTCACACACACTCACATACACAATCAAATTCAATCTCACACACACACACTCTCACACACACAGTCAAACTCAATCTCTCGTACTCTCTCACTCCGTCTCACTCTCTCATGCTGTCTCACACACCCTCTCATACTTCCCCACACTCTGTCACACAGTTTCACACTCACTCTCTCTCACACACTTTCACATTCACCCTCTCTTGCAGCCCCTAAGTCTGGAGATGGAACAGGCGGAGACTGGGATAATTGTCAGGAAATAATCACAACAACTCCCAACTCATTAAATCTAATAGAGAAAGAGGCTTCAGACGGATGGGATCTGCTACCTGGGAGAGTGCGGGGTGGGGGGATGGTTGGGGAGGAGCAGGGATAAGTAGGAAGATCAGAGCCAGTGTCACTGAGAATTTTCAGTGTGACAGCTTTCATCCCAATTGCTGCCTCCTGGGCACTCGACATCTCCTCTCTGTCACATTGTCTGATCTCTCTGTATCCCTGCCGTCACTCGCACTTTGTCTGATGTGTTTAGTTACAATTCAGACAGGGTTCCCCTTGTAACTCACTCAGGCAGGATCAGTCACACTGCTTCCACAGTGGAGAATTATACTGTCTGTGTGTCTGACTCTGTCTCTCCCACTGACACACTCCCTCACACACTCCCCTCGCTCCCCCTCGCACACACACACACACACACAAACACAGACACTCACGTACACTCAAACACACTCAAACACTCACACACACACACACACACTCACCCACACATAAACACACATTCTCATAAATACATACACAACCACACGCATGCAACACTCCCTCAGTACTGACCCTCTGACAGTGCGGCACTCCCTCAGTACTGACCCTCTGACAGTGCGGCACTCCCTCAGTACTGACCCTCTGACAGTGCGGCACTCCCTCAGCACTGACCCTCTGACAGTGCGGCACTCCCTCAGCACTGACCCTCTGACAGTGCGGCACTCCCTCAGTACTGACCCTCTGACAGTGCGGCACTCCCTCAGCACTGACCCTCTGACAGTGCGGCACTCCCTCAGTACTGACCCTCTGACAGTGCGGCACTCCCTCAGTACTGACCCTCTGACAGTGCGGCACTCCCTCAGTACTGACCCTCTGACAGTGCGGCACTCCCTCAGTACTGACCCTCTGACAGTGCGGCACTCCCTCAGTACTGACCCTCTGACAGTGCGGCACTCCCTCAGTACTGACCCTCTGACAGTGCGGCACTCCCTCAGTACTGACCCTCTGACAGTGCGGCACTCCCTCAGTGCTGACCCTCTGACAGTGCGGCACTCCCTCAGCACTGACCCTCTGACAGTGCGGCACTCCCTCAGCACTGACCCTCTGACAGTGCGGCACTCCCTCAGTACTGACCCTCTGACAGTGCGGCACTCGCTCAGTACTGACCCTCTGACAGTGCGGCACTCCCTCAGTACTGACCCTCTGACAGTGCGGCACTCCCTCAGTACTGACCCTCTGACTGTGCGGCACTCCCTCAGCACTGACCCTCTGACAGTGCGGCACTCCCTCAGTACTGACCTTCTGACAGTGCGGCACTCCCTCAGTACTGACCCTCTGACTGTGCGGCACTCCCTCAGCACTGACCCTCTGACAGTGCGGCACTCCCTCAGTACTGACCCTCTGACTGTGCGGCACTCCCTCAGTACTGACCCTCTGACAGTGCGGCACTCCCTCAGTACTGACCCTCTGACAGTGCGGCACTCCCTCAGCACTGACCCTCTGACAGTGCGGCACTCCCTCAGCACTGACCCTCTGACAGTGCGGCACTCCCTCAGTACTGACCCTCTGACAGTGCGGCACTCCCTCAGTACTGACCCTCTGACAGTGCGGCACTCCCTCAGTACTGACCCTCTGACAGTGCGGCACTCCCTCAGTACTGACCCTCTGACAGTGCGGCACTCCCTCAGTACTGACCCTCTGACAGTGCGGCACTCCCTCAGCACTGACCCTCTGACAGTGCGGCACTCCTTCAGTACTGACCCTCTGACAGTGCGGCACTCCTTCAGTCCTGTCACTGGGAAAGTCAGCCTCAATCGAGGGCTCAATTTTTACTGGACTCGAACCCAGAACCATGTGACTCCGAGGCAAAATATTTCCCACTGATCAGCGTCTGGAACTCTGACCGTTGAAGGGTTGCTAGTGTTTTCCCGGGATATCCCGGAATGATTGTCTAATTCCTGAGACATGACTGAAGGTGAGCTTCACTGGGAAGAACGGGAACATTTTAAGAATGACATTGCGTTCTCATTGTCTTCAAGGATTAAAAATTGAAACGTAGACGATAGGAGCAGGAGGAGGCCATTTGGCCCTTCGAGCCTACTCCACCATTCACCGCCATCATGGCTGATTGACCAACTCAACAGCCCAATCCTGCTTTATCTCCATGACCTTTGATCCCATGCTCTATCCCGCTGCCTCTTGAATACATTCAATGTTTTAGGATCAACTACTTCCGGAGTCAATTTGTTGACCGTTCGATGGTCTCCGATCAACCCATAGTTGGTGAAGGGTTTGTTTGCTCTCTGATTGGTGTAGACCGGGCAGCCAATGGCAGATAAGCTTGCTGGGTAGGATCTGGGCGGGGCCTGTTGCCAGGCAACGGGATCCTCAGTGAACCGCCCGTGAACATTGGCACTCCCGTTGCATTGTGGCCCTGACGCCAATCTCTCTCTCTCTTTCCGCTGCAGGGTGCCTGGGCTCCGTGGTTCTCTCCGTTCCAGGGCAGGTGGACGCCGAGGTGGGAAAGCCGGTGAAAATCCCCTGCACCCACACCATCACCGGCTCCACCGGCAACGTGATGGTGGAATGGTTCGTGGTACGTTTCAACAGGGCTCGGGAGGCGAGGGGAGTCGGCGTCTCGAGGGATGCGGGGGGGGGACTTCGCTGGGGAGAGGGAGGGGAGAGAGGGGTGAGGCTAGGTCCAGGAGGAAGTGACCGAGAGGCCTGGACGAATGGAACAGGAAACGGCCTTTGTCCTCAGAGATCAGGAGCCAACTCTGCATTCAAAGAACAAAGAAAGTTACAGCACAGGAACAGGCCCTTCAGCCCTCCAAGCCTGAACTAAAGCCCCCTACCCTTCCAGGAACCATATGCCTGTATCTCCATTCGATTCATGTATTTGTCAAGATGCCCCTCAAACTCACTATCGTATCTGCTTCCACTACCTGCCCCAGCAGTGAGTTCCAGGCACCCACCTCTCTCTGCGTAAAAAAACACTTGTCACGTGCATCTCCCTTAGACCTGTGGACCTGCCTCTCCCCAGCTAAGGGCAATAATTTCTCCCTCTGGACTGAACCCTCTAACCATCTCAAACAGCACAATGAGATGACCTTCCTGAATCAACACGTGATTATCAGCCTCATTCATCTACACTGTACTCGTGATTAAATTCATTCATCCAGCACTCCCCTCAACCACTCCCTCCCCCCCGCCTCGCCAACCCCCCCCCACCTGCCTCACCCTCACTGGGAACCCGGTTAGCCCGTCAGGCTGGCATTCAGGCTCGCCCAGGGCGGCATTGTCTTTCTGAGCTGTGCTGGGGGCAGGTGTAAGCCCCTGTCACCCTCCCTTAATCTGTAACCCCCACCAGCCCCACAACCTTCTATATACCTGTAACCTTCTCCAGCCCCTACAACCCTCCCTGTTTCTGTAACCTCCTCCAGCCCCCAAAACCCTCCCTATCTCTGTAACCTCCAGCCCCTACACCCCCCCCATCTGTGTAACCTCCTCCAGCCTCTATAACCCTCCCTATCCCTGTAACCTCCTACAGCCCCCCCCCATCTGTGTAACCTCCTCCAGCCTCTATAACCCTCACTATCTCTGTAACCACCTCCAGACCCTATAACCCTCCCTATCTCTGTTACCTCCAGCTCCAACAACCCTCCCTATCTCTGTAACCGCCTCCAGAACCTATAACTCTCCCTATCTCTGTAACCTCCTCCAGCCCCTACACCCCTCCCTATCTCTGTAACCTCCTCCAGCTCCTACAACCCTCCCTATCTCTGTAACTCCCTCCAGCCCTTACACCCCTCCCCATCTCTTTAAGCTCCTCCAGACCCTATAGCCCTCCCTATCTCTGTAACCTCCTCGAGCCCATATAACCCTCCCTATCTCTTTAACCTCCTCCAACCCCTACAACCCTCCCTACCTCTGTAACCTCCAGCCTCTACACCCCTCCCTATCTCTGTAATCTCCTCCAACCTCTAAAAGCCTCCCTATCTCTGTAACCTCCTCCAGCCCTTACACCCCTCCCTATCTCTGTAACCCCCTCGAGTCCCTATAACCCTCCCAATCTCTTTAACCTCCTCCAGCCCTTAGAGCCCTCTTTATCTCTGTAACCTTCTCCAGCCCTGACAACCCTCCGAGATCTCTGCGCTCCTCCAATTCTGGCCTCTTGAACATCCCCCAGTTTCCATCGCTCCGCCATTGGTGGTCATTGCCTTCAGCTGCATGGAGGGGCCTCGAATCTCTGAAATTCCCTCCCTAATCCTCTCCACCTCTCTCCCTCCTCCTTCAAGAAATTCCTTCAGACTGACATCAGCGTGAAGTATTTTCGTTATTGGACATATCGCTCGGCTACTTGGGGGTTAGGAAAAATGTCTCAGGAGGATTTTATTCAGCAGAAGGCACAGCGTCACTCAGAGACGTAGCATGTTAATACGTCTTTCTCTTTTGCCCAAATCCCTTCTCTCCACCCCCCCCATCCACCCCTCCCTCCCTCCCTTCCCACATAGGTAAATAAAAATGGACAGCGAACACGGATTGCGTACAAAGATGCCACCAGCGTTGTGACGGACCCCGCCACGGACTACAGTGACCGCGTAACCATGGACGACGATGACACCCTCTCCATCAGCCGGGTGCAGCTGATGGATGAGAAGACCTTCCTGTGCCAGGTCGTCGCCGGCGCAGCGGGAAGTCAGGAAGGAAAGACCGAGCTGCGAGTATTTGGTGAGGGAACGCTCGGCAAGCCGAGAGGCTGGACTGTCACTCGGGCCAAGGCATGGGGGTAGCCTCCATGTTACTGTGTAGATTCTAGAGCAGCCTGGGCTTGTGGCTGGTCAGGAGACTGAGGGGGAGGCTTACACCACACACCATCCCAATGGATCAACCCCCTTCCCATTCTACACCATCCCAATGGATCAATCCCCTTCCCATTCTACACCATCCCAATGGATCAAACCCCTTCCCATTCTACACAATCCCAATGGATCAAACCCCTTCCCATTCTACACAATCCCAATGGATCAACCCCCTTCCCATTCTACACCATCCCAATGGATCAAACCCCTTCCCATTCTACACAATCCCAATGGATCAACCCCCTTCCCATTCTACACAATCCCAATGGATCAAACCCCTTCCCATTCTACACCATCCCAATGGATCAACCCCCTTCCCATTCTACACAATCCCAATGGATCAACCCCCTTCCCATTCTACACAATCCCAATGGATCAACCCCCTTCCCATTCTACACCATCCCAATGGATCAACCGAGAGGCTGGACTGTCACTCGGGCCAAGGCATGGGGGTAGCCTCCATGTTACTGTGTAGATTCTAGAGCAGCCTGGGCTTGTGGCTGGTCAGGAGACTGAGGGGGAGGCTTACACCACACACCATCCCAATGGATCAATCCCCTTCCCATTCTACACCATCCCAATGGATCAAATCCCTCTCAATTCTACACAATCCCAATGGATCAAACCCCTTCCCATTCTACACCATCCCAATGGATCAAACCCCTTCCCATTCTGAACCATCCCAATGGATCAAACCCCTTCCCATTCTACACAGTCCCAATGGATCAAACCCCTTCCCATTCTACACAGTCCCAATGGATCAAACCACTTCCCATTCACTCCCACTGTACGTAATCCCAATAGATTAAACACCTTCCCATTCATTCCCATTCTACACAATCCCAATGGATCAAACTCTTTCCTATTCACTCCCATTCTACCTCATCCCAAAGTATCAAACCTCTTCCCATTCACTCCCATTCTACCAAATTCCAATGGATCAATCCTCTTTCCATTCATTCCCAATTTATGTAATTCCAAAGGATCAATCCCCTTCCCATTCATTTCCATTGAACACAATTCCAATGGTTCAAACCCTTTCCCATTCACTCCCATTCTACACAATCCCAATGGATCAAACTCCTTCCCATTCACTCCCATTCTACACAATCCCAATGGATCAAACCCCTTCCCATTCTACACAACCCAAAGATTTTCAGAGTCGGTAAAAAGTTAAAATTAAAGTTTATTTATTAGTCACAAGTGAGGCTTACGTTAACACTGCAATGTAGTTACTATGAAATTCTCCTAGTTGCCATGTTCCGGAGCGCCACACACTTTTCGGACTGTGGAAGGAAACTGGAGCATCCAGAGGAAACCCACACAAACACAGGGAGAACATGCAGACTCCGCATATGGAGTGACCCAAGTTGGGAATCGAACCTGGGTAGCTGGCGCTGTTTTCACAGTTCAAAAGACGTGCTGGTTGGGTGCATTGGCTATGCTAAAGTCTCCCTCAGTGTACCCGAATAGGCGCCAGGGTGTTGCGACTAGGGGATTTTCACAGTAACTTCATTGCAGTGTTAACATAAGGCGACTTGTGACATTAATAAATAAAACTTGAAAGCTGGTGGAATTTAAATTCAATAAAGATATCTGGAATTAAGAATCTACTGATGACCATGAAACCATTGTCGCTTGTCGGAAAAACCCCAATGTCCTTCAGAGAAGGAAATCTGCCATTCTTACCTGGTCTGGCCTACATGTGACTCCAGAGTCACAGCAATGTGGTTGAATCTCAACTACCTTCAGACAACAAGGGATGGGCAATAAATGCTGGCCAGCCAGCGACACCCATGTCCCAGGGATTGAACAAAAAAAAATATCCTTTGGCTCATGAAGGAGTTTGTCTTACGAGGGAAGATTGGACAAGTTGGGCCTCCATCTGGAGTTTAGAAGAATGAGAAGTGACCTTCCGGAAACTCTTCAGACCCTGATGGGATCTTATCCCACCCCCCACCATCCCGTGGGAGCAATCAGAACAAAACGGGAGTTGCGGGCACTGTTTTAAAAAGAAGGGTTCTCCCATTAACTTTGTTCATTAGTGTCACAAGTAGGCTTACGTTAACACTGCAATGAAGTTACTGTGAAAATCCCCTAGTCGCCACACTCCGGCGCCTGTTCGGGTACAGTGAGGGAGACTTTAGCATGGCCAATGCACATAACCAGCGCATCTTTTGGACTGTGGGGGGAAACCCACGCAGACACGGGGAGAATGTGCAGACTCTGCACAGATGGTGACTTTGATTTGGTTTGATTTATTATTGTCACATGTATTAGCATTGTTTCTTGCACATTATACGGACAAAGCATACCATTCATAGAAAAGGAAAGGATCAGTGCAAACTGTAGTGTTACAATCATAGCTAGGGTGTAGAGAAAGATCGACTTAGTGCGAGGTAGGTCCATTCAAAAGTCTGACAGTAGCAGGGAAGACGCTGGGAATCGAACCCAGGTCCCTGGTGCTGTGAGACAGCAGTGCTAACCACTGTGCCACCGTACCGCTGCAGTTAGAGATGGAGATGAGGGGAGTGTTTTTCTCTCAGAGGGTCATTTGCCTGTGGAGATCTCTCTCCCCCTCTCCGGCGACTATTTCTTTTTAAGACGAAGTTAGGGGGAGTTAAAGGGCGCAGAGGGTAGTCAGGAAGGTGCAGTTGAGGCCACAGGGAGATCAGACGTGACCTCATTGAGTGGCGGAGGAGACTCGAGAGGCTGAGTGTACAGCTGTTCCAAATTCGCATTTCCCCCTTTTAGTTTTGCACATTTCCTGAGTCTGCAGGCATTAGCCATTTTCCACAATGTCGCAATCTGCCCGTCCTATTAATAACCCTCATGCAGATGTAACATGTCACAACATTTAGGCGGGCAGAGGTCAAGGGGAGGTGATGGCCTTGTGGTATTATCGCTAGATTATTAATCCAGAAACTCAGCTAATGTTCTGGGGACCTGGGTTCGAATCGTGCCACGGCAGACAGTGGAATTTGAATTCAATAAAAAATATCTGGAATTAAGCATCTACTGATGACCATGAAACCGTCATCGGAAAAACCCATCTGGTTCACTAATGCCCTTTAGGGAAGGAAATCTGCTGTCCTTACCTAGTCTGGCCTATATGTGACACCACAGCAATGTGGTTGACTCTCAACTATCCTCCAAGGGCAACTAGGGATGGGTAATAAATGCTGGCCAGCCGCTGACACCCATGTCCTATGAATGAATTGAAAAGAGGTCCCTTCTTTAGCTTTCCATTAACAGGTGGACCTACATTATGGGCAGCACGGTAGCCCAGTGGTTAGCACTGCTGCTTCACAGCTTCAGGGTCCTGGGTTCGATTCTCAGCTTGGGTCACTGTCTGTGTGGAGTTTGCACATTCTCCTCGTGTCTGCATGGGTTTCCTCTGGGTGCTCTGGTTTCCTCCCACAGTCCAAAGATGTGTGGGTTAGGTTGATTGGCCATGCTAAAATTGCCCGTGGGATGTGTAGGTTACAGGGATTAGCGGGTAAATGCATGGGGATAGGCCCTGGGTGGGATTGTGGTCGGTACAGACTCGATGGGCTGAAGGGCCTCTTTCTGCACTGTAGGGTTCTATATTCTACATCTTGACATGCTGTGGCATTCGGACACTCAGCTAACATTTATCAGTTGGTTATACAATTGAATAAAGTTAATTTACTTACCACATGTAGGCTTACATTAACACTGCAATGAAGTTTCTGTGAAAATCTCCTAGTCCCCACACTCCGGTGCCTGTTCGGGTACAGTGAGGGAGAATGTAGCATGGCCAGCCCACCTAACCAGTACGTCCTTCGGAGGAAGCCCAGAGCACCCGGAGGAAACCCATGCAGACACGGGGAGAATGTGCAGACTCTGCATAGACAGTGACCCAAGCCAGGAATTGAACTTGGGCCCCTGGAGCTGTGAGAGGCTCACCATTGTGCCACCGTGCTACCCATATCTCTATACTTCTGACATATATTCATTCAAAATAAAAAAATAAATCCTTTGACCCTGGTCCCACATACAATTGAGAGTGTAAAACTTGACCTCAGATAACTGAGGATGAATCTTACTGTCCCACCCGCCACGGGAATCGGAGTGGGAGAGGGGTGGAACGTGAAAAGGTCCGCTGAACTCGGATTTTCCAGTTTCAAGGTGAGCCAGGGTGGAAAATCCTGCTCCTAATCTCAGTTCCCTATCCGCAACTGAGTAACTGGGCTACAGCGTGAGTAACACTGCAATCTTAGCATTATCTGAACAATATTAACCATCATGCTTTGATGCTTGGCCTTATCGTAACCATCAATAAGACTTGTGCAGTTGGTGTTCAAATCCGATTATCGATAGCTCACGAATCCCACATACAGCATTTGTTTTGATTGGATTTGAATTGAATAAAAAATATCTGGAATTAGGAATCTACTGATGACCGCGAAACCATTGTCGGAAAAACCCATCTGGTTCACTAACCTCCTTCAGGGAAGGAAATCTGTCGTCCCTACCTGGGTCTGGCCTACATGTGAGTCCAGGGCCACAGCAATACGGTTGACTCTCAACTGCCCTCCGAGGGGGCAATTTGAGACAGACGCACACCTGGTGAATGAATAGAAAGGAGCTTTGGTGGGTCGCTGCGGTGCATCTTGTAGCTGGTACCCACGGCTGCCACTGTACATCGGTGATGGGGGGAGTGGATGCTTGTGGAGGGGGTGCCAATCGGTTGGGGAAGCTTTGTCCTAAACATGCTCCTGTTTCCTGATGAGTACGAGTCAAAAAACTTTGGCAGAACTTTCTTTTCATGGGTGTTTAAGACGTGTACATCTGGCTCAGAAAAAAAATGTTGAATTTCATTTTAATTTGGAAGTGAACTATTGACCCCAGCATTGTTTGATTGCCAGGGTGGTAGGGGTGGTATAACATTGTTCGGGGCACACTTGGTAGTGTTGTGTTCGGATTCCTAATTCCAGCCTTCCTGGAATTTCCGAATGGCTGATAGTTGTTCACTCTGAAACACTAATTCAACAGGTTAAAGTCTTTATTTGCCCTGGATTTCTCACTCATTATCTATCATTTGCAGATGCCCCCCAGCACCCTGAAGTGGACTATAACCGAGCTATCTTATCAGTGACAGAGCGGGACCCGTCTGAGGTAAGGCAAGACTCTGGCCCGCACCCCCCTAGGCTCGGAACGCTTTCAAGCTCTGGCTGTCTCCGATATCAGAGGGAGAGGGGTTGACCACGCCTGGCGGAGTCTCTCAGACCGTGAGGGACCTGGCCAGACATGGATGGAGGGGAGTAAGAGGGTGACCCGAGATTGCACGCGGCAGGCCGTTTGGCACAGTGGGTTAGCGCTGCTGTCTCACAGGGATCCGGGTTCGATTCCCGGCTTGAGTCACTGACTGTGCGGAGTCTGCACATTCTCCCAGCTTGCAGGTGCAGCAGGTGGTCAGGAAGGCAAATGGGATGCTGGCCTTCATAGCGAGGGGGATTGAATATAAAAGTAGGGAGGTCTTGCTGCAGCTGTATGGGGCACTGGTGAGGCCGCAGCTGGAGTACTGTGTGCAGTTTTGGGCGCCGCACCTGCGCAAGGATATTTTGGCCCTGGAGGGAGTGCAGAGGAGGTTTACTAGGCTGATACTGGAGTTGAGGGGATTGAGCTATGAGGAGAGGCTGAATAAACTAGGCTTGTACTCGTTAGAGTTTAGAAGAACGAGGGGAGATCTCATTGAGACGTATAAGATGATGAATGGGATGGATAGGATAGAGGTGGAGAGACTCTTCCCGCTCAAAAAAGACAATAGGACTAGGGGGCACAACCTCAAGATAAAGGGGGGGCAGTTTAGAACGGAGTTGAGGAGGAACTTCTTCACTCAAAGGGTGGTGAATCTCTGGAATTCTCTGCCCGTTGAAGTGGTGGAGGCTGCCTCGCTAAATATTTTGAAGACGCGGGTTGATGGGTTTTTGATAAGAGAGGGGATTAAGGGTTATGGGGAGAGGGCGGGAAAGTGGAACTGAGCCACGACAGATCAGCCATGATCTTATTGAATGGCGGGGCAGGCTCGAAGGGCTAGATGGCCTACTCCTGCTCCTATTTCTTATGTTCTTATGTTCTTATGTCTGCGTGGGTGTGCTCTGGTTTCCTCTCACAGTCCGAAAGGCATGCTGGCTAGATGCTAAATTCTCCCTCAGCGTGCCCGAACAGGCGCCAGAGTGTGGCAACTAGGGGATTCTCGTAGTAACTTCATCGCAGTGTTGATATAAGCCTATTTCCAATCATAGAATCCCTACGGTGCAGAAGGAGGCCATTTGGTCCATCGAGCTTGCACAGACAACAATTCTACCAGGCCTTACCCGCGTAACCTCACATATTTAGTCTGCGCGTCCCCCTGGCACTAAGGGGCAATTTAGCCTGGCCAATCAACCTAACCGGCACACCTTTGGAGTGTGGGAGGAAACCAGAGCACCCGGAGGAAAACCCACGCAGACACGGGGAGAATGTGCAGTCTCCACACAGACAGTGACCCCGAGGCCGGAATCGAACCCGGGTCCCTGGTGCTGTGAAGTAGCAGTGCTAACCACTGTGCCACCGTGCCGTCCAGGCACAGAGTGTGGGAAATTGGAGTTTAGGTGGAAGGTCAGCCATGATGGTAGTGAATGGGGGGAGGTTGTCTCAATGGGCTGAGTGGCCTCTAGCGGCTGCTATTTCCCGTGTCCACAGCAGGGTTTGCCTCTAAAGGGTAAGGTGTTGAGTAAAGGGGAATGGTATTGTCATTAGATAAGTAACCTGGACGCCCAGGATCAGGTCTGGGTTCGAATCCTGCCCCGGCAGAGGGTAAAATTTTAAATTCAATTTAAAAAATCTGGGAATTAGATCTAACAATTGTCAGAGAGACCCGTCTGGTTTACTAATGTCCTCTTTAGGGAAGGAAATCTGCCGTCCTTATGTGGGTCTGGCCTACGTGTGAGTATTCTTAACTGCCCTCTGAAATGGCTGAGTGAGATACTCAGTTCAAGGGGCAATTAGGAATGGGCAATAAATGCTGGCCCAGCCAGCGATGCCCACATCCCGTGCGTGAATAACAGGAATTGAGTTGGCGCTGTAACGTGACGTGGTGGGCGAGTGGGCGTGGCTAACTGATGGGGGGAGGGTTAGCTCCGGGGCATTAGTTATCCGTGTCTGACCCCCTCACCTCTCTTTGCTTTGTAGATTGGTACATGCACGAGCAGGAATGGATACCCTGCACCCTCCATTTCCTGGTACAAGGATGGGATCTTGCTGCCCACTGTCACCAGCAGTAATGACAGTAAGTCGACAGACGGGTACCGGGGGGGGCGGTGTGTTACCTCGGCCAGACAGCCCCACGCACCGTCTCATCTCACCCTCCTCTCCACCCTCGCTCCGTCTCCCTTCCCTCTCTCTCCGCGTCACCCGTTTCTTCCACCTCGCTTTCTGTTCTCCCTCCCTCCCTCGGCCTCGCTCCTGTTACTCCTCCGCACGCTCTGAGCCTCCCCCTCTATCACTCTCCTCTTCTCCTTTCTTTTCCTTTGACACGCTCCCTCACTTCCTCTCCGCACAAGCTTTTGCTCCCTCTCTGTCTCACATTCTCTCTCTCTCTCTCTCTCCTCTCGCTCTGTCTCTCTCTCACCCTTTCTATTTTCTCTCTGACGCTTCCTTTCTCTCTCCCCCTCTCCCTCTACACCCTCTCTGGCACCTTCTCTCCTTCCCTTCAGCTCGCTTTCTCATTCCCCCTTTCCCTTCACCCTTCACTCGCGCTCTCCACAACTCTCTCCCTCATTTTCTCTCCCTCCATTTGCCCTCTTGCTTTTGCCTTCATCTGCTCTCTCTTTCCCTCTCCTGTTCTCTCGTTCCCTCTCTCCCTCCCTTTTCGTCTCATTCTCCCTCTCCTGCTCTCTCTTTTCTCTCTCTCCCTCTGTCTCTCTTTCCGCTCTCTCTTTCTCTCTCTATTTCTCTCTCTCTGTCTCTCTCTATTTTGCTCTCTCTTTCTCTCTCTATTTCTCTCTCTCTGTCTTCTATTTCCTATTTCTCTCCCTCTCTCCCTCCCTCTCCTTCTCCCTCTCTCCCTCTCTCCCTCTCTCTCTCTCTCCCTCTCCATCTGCCTCTCCCTCTCTCTCTCCCCCTCCTTCTGCGTCTCCCTCTCTCTTTCTCTCTCTCCCCCTCCCTCTGTCTCTCCCTCTCTCTCCATCTCTCCCTCTCTCTCTGCCTCTCTCTCTCTCCCTCTCTCCATCCCTCCCTCTTTTTCTCCCTCTTTTGCCCTCTCTTTCTCTCCCCCTCTCTCCCTCTCCATCTCTCCCTCCCTCCCTCTCTCACCCTCTCTTTCTCTCCCTCTCTCCCCCCCTCTGTCTCTCTCTCTTTCTCACCCTCTCTCCATCCCTCCCTCTTCTCTCCCTCTCCCACCCTCTCTTTCTCTCCCTCTCTCCCCCCCTCTGTCTCTCTCTCTTTCTCACCCTCTCTCCATCCCTCCTCCCCAACCTCACCCTTATGCCAGTCCATCTCCCGGGGTTGGAGAGAGGGAGGGAGTGAAAGAGAGAGAGAGAGAGAGGGGAAAATGAGACAGAGGGAGAGAGAGAGAGCAGAAGAAAGAGATAAAAGAGAGAGAAAGAGAACCGGAGATTTGGTAGGTTTGGAGGAGTAAAGGTTTGAACGTCTCGATGTGTGGGGGGGGGGTGGTGTGCAGTTTGCGGGTGTCCCACTAAGCAGCAGTCCACAGAAGCAGATGTACGTGTCTGTTCCCAGACAGGATTGTGTCAGGCACACATTCAGCCTCTATCCCCCCCCAACCCCCTCCCCACCCCCACTGCAATCCCCGCCACCCCCCCCCCCCGGCCCTGGAGTCTGGGGAAATGGGCTCAGACACAGTGAGGACAGATGGCGAGATCAGCTGTGACCCTCTTTGATACTGGGTGAGCCAGGAAGCCTTGGGGATACGGGCTTTGAACCAGCGCGCACACAGCTGAGGTAGGACACCCCCCCCCTCCCCTCCCCTCTTCTCCCCGGGGGACAGGGGGATGTGGGACGTCCTGATGGATATCTTGGAGTCTGGCCCTGCGTCTAGACAATGCAGCATGGGTAAGTTCCGCTCCATTGTGGTGTCTGACTGCTCCGAACTGGAGCTTACTCCAATCCCCCCGCTGCTGCCAATCCAAATTTACATGTTTAACTCGTCAGCATCCCCCCACCCGCTCTCTGTGTCTCCCTGTCTCTCTCTCTCTTTGTCTCCCTGTCTCTCTCTCCCACTCTCTCTCTGTGACTCCCTGTCACTCTCTCTGTGTCTCCCTGTCTCTCTCTCTCTCTGTCTTTCTCACTCTCTGTCTCTGTGTGTCTCTGTCTGACTCTATCACCCTGTCTGTCTGTCCCTGTCTGTGTGTGTGTCTCTCTTTCTCTCTTGCTGTCTCTGGATCTCTCTCTCTCTCTTTCACATTGTCTCTCGCTCTCTCTCTCACTCTCTGTCTGTCTCTGTGTCTCTGCCTGATCTCTCGCTGACTCTCTTTCACTCTCTCTTTCTCTCTGTCTAGTTCACTCCCTCTGTCTCTCTCTTTGTCTCTCTCTCTCTCTGTCTCTCACTCTCTCTCTCTGTCTCTCTCCTTGTTTTCCTCTCTCTGGCTCTCTTTGTCTCTCTCTGTCTCTCTTTGCCTATATCTCTCTCTCTTTCTATCACTCCCTCCTTATTTTTCTCTGCCTCTCTCTCTCCTCTCTCTGTTTCTCTGATTTTCTCTGTTTCACTTTCCCTCTCTCTGTCTCACTCTGCCTCTCTTTGTCACTCTGTCTCTTTCGTCACTCTGTCTCTCTCATCACCCTGTCTCTCAGTCTATCTCTCCTTTGTCTCTCTCTTTCATTCCCTCCTTATTTGTCTCTCTCTCTTCCTGTCTCTCTCGCTCTGTTTTTCTTTGTCCCACTCTCCCTCTCTCTGTCTCATTTTGTCTCCCTTTCTGTCACTCTCTAGCTCTCTCTCTCCCTCTCTCTCTCTGTCTCTCTCTCTCTCTCTGTCTCTCTCTCTGTCCTCCTCTCTCTCTGTCTGTCTGCCTGTCTCTCTCTCTCTCTGTCTGTCTGCCTGTCTCTCTCTCTCTTTCTTTCACTGCCTCTCTTTCCCTCTCTCTGTTTTATTCTGTCTCACTCTCCCTCTCTCTCGCTCTCTCTCTCTCTCTGTCCATCTCTGTCTCTCACTCTCCCTCTCTCTGTCTCACTCTGTCTCTCTGTCTCACTCTATCTCTTTCCCTCTCTCTATCTCTCCCTCTCTCTTGGGTGTGTGCTGTTGAGATTAGCAGGGAGAGGGGGCTGTGTGTAAGGGGCTGTGTGTTCTCTGCAGTCTCTTTATCACACCCCTGGCTTGCCTCCCAATCAGTCTGTGTTTAAATGGGTGAATTTGCTAAGTGATAATGGTAGGTTCTCCCCAGCTGAATCTCAGCGGGACATCCCCAGTGCACACAGGGATACAGCTAATTAAAGACAGAGCTGTGACTATGAAGCCTGCCATCTCCTTCCCCACCTCACCACCTGCCAGTCACCCTTCTCGCTGTCCGTCTTTGTCTCATCTCTGTCTCTCTCTGTCCATCTCTCTCCCAATTCCTCTTTCTCTCTCTCTCTCTCACTGCCCTCTTTCTCCGTCCCTCTTTCTCACTCTCTTACTCTCTATCTATCTCTGTCTCTTTCAGATACTGTCTCTTGAAAGATAGTGGATCTCTCTCCACTATCCTTCTCTTGCTGTCTCTCTTTCTCCCTCTCCCTCTGCCTCAGTTTCCATCTCTCTCCCTTTCTCCGCCTCCTTGTCTTTCTCTGGCTCTTTGTCACTTTCTCTTTATCTCTCTCTGTCTGTCCCGCTTTTGTCTGTTTGCTCTTGTCTCTCTATCTCTCTCTCTCTCCTTCTGTCTCTCTCTGCCTCTCTGTTTTTCTCTTTCTTCCTCTCTCTCTCTGTCTGTCTCTCTCTCTCTGTCACTCTCTCTTTGCCTCACCCTCCTTCTCACTTTATTCTCTCTCTCTCCTTTTCTCTATCTATCTGTCCGTCACTCTCTCTTTGTCTCTCTCTCTCCGTCACTCTCTCCTTGTCTCTCTCTCTCCCTTCCACTTTTTTCTTCCTCTCTCCTTTTCTCTATCTGTCTGTCTCTCTCTCTCTCTCTCTTCCACTAACTTTTCTCTGGGCTGGAAAATCATAGATTTGATCTCCAAAGAATGAAGCCCTTTCATCCAGGTCAAAACTCCCAATATTGAAATTGAAGTAACTACTTTCACAATTTCAAAACCTCCCAAAGTCAACAAGATACTTCCTCAAACATTGTCACTGTTGTAACGCAACAATGAGGCACCCAATTTATACACAGCAAGATCCCACAAACAGCAATGTGACAGTGACCCCCAGATCATCAATACTTCAATTGCTTGGATTAGTATTGACCCCGGACACGATGGAGATCCATAAGCGCACTCCTAACTGCTTTCCCAAATAAGGGCCACAGCTCCATAAAATTCACCTGAGTGGATAGATGGATACCTGTGGGACTAGCTCCCACAGGGAGTGGGGAGAATGTGGGACTCGCTCCCACAGGGAGTGGGGAGAATGTGGGACTCGCTCCCACAGGGAGTGGGGAGAATGTGGGACTCGCTCCCACAGGGAGTGGGGGAGAATGTGGGACTCACTCCCACAGGGAGTGGGGAGAATGTGGGACTCGCTCCCACAGGGAGTGGGGGAGAATGTGGGACTCGCTCCCACAGGGAGTGGGGGAGAATGTGGGACTCGCTCCCACAGGGATTGGGGAGAATGTGGGACTCGCTCCCACAGGGAGTGGGGAGAATGTGGGACTCGCTCCCACAGGGAGTGGGGAGAATGTGGGACTCGCTCCCACAGGGAGTGGGGAGAATGTGGGACTCGCTCCCACAGGGAGTGGGGAGAATGTGGGACTCGCTCCCACAGGGAGTGGGGAGAATGTGGGACTCACTCCCACAGGGAGTGGGGAGAATGTGGGACTCGCTCCCACAGGGAGTGGGGAGAATGTGGGACTCGCTCCCACAGGGAGTGGGGAGAATGTGGGACTCGCTCCCACGGGGAGTGGGGAGAATGTGGGACTCGTTCCCACAGGGAGTGGGGAGAATGTGGGACTCGTTCCCACAGGGAGTGGGGAGAATGTGGGACTCGCTCCCACAGGGAGTGGGGAGAATGTGGGACTCACTCCCACAGGGAGTGGGGGAGAATGTGGGACTCGCTCCCACGGGGAGTGGGGGAGAATGTGGGACTCACTCCCACGGGGAGTGGGGGAGAATGTGGGACTCGCTCCCACAGGGAGTGGGGGAGAATGTGGGACTCGCTCCCACGGGGAGTGGGGAGAATGTGGGACTCGCTCCCACAGGGAGTGGGGAGAATGTGGGACCCGCTCCCACAGGGAGTGGGGAGAATGTGGGACTCGCTCCCACAGGGAGTGGGGAGAATGTGGGACTCACTCCCACAGGGAGTGGGGAGAATGTGGGACTCGCTCCCACAGGGAGTGGGGAGAATGTGGGACTCACTCCCACAGGGAGTGGGGGAGAATGTGGGACTTGCTCCCAGAAGGAACATTTGAAGCAAAGAGTATCGATAGATTGAAGAGGGGAGCTGGATGAAGTGAGGGAGGATGGATATGGTCATGGATGGGGTGTGGGATGAAGGGTGATTTTGTTCTCTCTGCTCCTCTCTCACTCTCTCTCTGTGTCCACCCTTAGAAATGTACATGATGTCTCGCGTGGTGAAGGAGGCGAGTGGGCTGTACACTGTGACCAATAAACTCTACTTCAAACCATCCAAGGCTGACAAGGACTCGAAATATCACTGCCAGGTTCGCTATCAGATGATGGAAGGAATGAAATATAGTCTGGATTCTGAACCATTCCAAGTCACCCTACACTGTGAGTGGTAACTCCTGCTTTCTGGGAGCACTGCAGGGGATTTGATTTGATTTATTATTGTCACGTGTGTTGGTACACAGTGAAAAGTATTGTTTCTTGCGCGCTATGCAGACAAATCATACTGTTCATAGAGCACATAGGGAAGAAGGAAAGGAGAGGGTGCAGGATGTAGTGTTACAGTCACAGCTAGGGTGTAGAGAAAGATCAACTTAATATAAGGTGGGTCCATTCAAATGTCTGGCAGCAACAGGGAAGAAACTGCACTCGAGTCGGTCAGTGTGCAATCTAATGTTGTCACATGGAGTTAAAGTTGATCTATTAGTCACGTAAAGCTTACATTAACATTGCAGTGAAACTACTGAGAAAGCCCCCTCATTGCCACAATCGGGTCAATGCACCTAACCGGCACGTCTTTCAGAATGTGGGAGGAAACCGGAGCACCCGGAGGAAACCCACGCAGACATGGGGAGAGTGTGCAGACTCCACACAGACACTGACCCAAGCCAGGAATCGAACCCAGGTCCCTGCCGCTGTAAGGCAGCGGTGCTAACCACTATGCTACCGTGCTGCCCCTATTATTGGGATACAGTGAAAAGTATTGTTTCTTGCGTGCTCTTCAAACAAAGCATACCATTCATAGAGAAGGAAACGAGAGAGTGCAGAATGCAGTAAGAACATAAGAAATAGGAGCAGGAGTAGGCCATCTAGCCCTTCGAGCCTGCCCCGCCATTCAATAAGATCATGGCTGATCTGAAGTGGATCAGTTCCACTTTCCCGCTTTCTCCCCATAACCCTTAATTCCCCTTGTCTATCAGAAATCTTTCTACCCGTGACTTAAATATATTCAGCGAGGCAGCCTCCACCACTTCAACGGGCAGAGAATTCCAGAGATTCACCACCCCTTGAGTGAAGAAGTTCCTCCTCAACTCCGATCTAAACTGCCCCCCTCCCTTATCTCGAGGCTGTGCCCTCTAGTCCTGCTATCCTTTCTAAGCGGGAAGAATCTCTCTACCTCTACCCTATCCATCCCCTTCATTATCTTATACATCTCTATAAGATCCCCCCTCAGCCTTCTAAACTCGAACGAGTACAGACCCAGTCTATTTAGTCTCTCTTCATAGTCCAACCCCCTCATCTCTGGTATCAGCCTGGTGAAACTTCTTTGCACTCCCTCCAAGGCCAATATATCCTTTTGCAAGTGCGGGGACCAAAACTGCACACAGTACTCCAGCTGCGGCCTCACCAGTACCCTGTACAGTTGCAGCAAGACCTCCTTGCTTTTATATTCAATCCCCCTCGCAATAAAGGCCAGCATCCCATTCGCCTTCCTGATCACCTGCTGCACCTGCAGACTGGGTTTTTGCGATTCGTGGACAAGGACCCCCAGGTCCCTCTGCACCATAGCACGCTGCAGCTTTTCACCCTTTAAGTAATAATCCCTCCCACTATGTAGTGTTACAGTCATAAGTAGAATGTAGAGAAAGATCAACTTAATGCAAGGAAAGTCCATTCAAAAGTCTGACAACAGCAGGGAAGAAGCTGTTCTTGAGTCGATTGGTACATATCCTCAGACCTTTGTATCTTTTTCCTGATGGAAGAAGGTGGGAGAGAGGATGTCCGGGGTGCATTGGCTCCCTGATTTTGCTGGCTACTCTTCCATGGCAGCGGGAGGTGTTGACGGAGTCAGTGGATGGGGGTGCTGGTTTGAGTGATGGACTGGGTTACATTCACTGGCACTGGAGGGGGTGCAGAGGAGATTCACTAGGTTGATTCCGGAGTTGAGAGGGTTGGCTTATGAGGAGAGATTGAGTAGACTGGGGATATACTCATTGGAATTCAGAAGAATGAGGGGAGATTTTATAGAAACATATAGGGTTATGAAGGGAATAGACAGAAGCAGGGAAGTTGTTTCCACTGGTGGGTGAAACTAGAACTAGGAGGCATAGCCTCAAAATAAGGGGAGCAGATTTAGGACTGAGTTGAGGAGGAACTTCTTCACACAAAGGGTTGTGAATCTGTGGAATTCCCTGTCCAGTTGAGGCTACCTCTTTGAATGTTTTTAAGGCAAAGATAAATAAATTATTGAACAGTAAAGGGATTAAGGGTTGTGGTGAGTGGGTGGGTAAGTGGAGCTGAGTCCATGAAAAGATCAGCCATGATCTTATTGAATGGTGGGGCAGGCTCGAGGGGCCAGATGGCCCACTCCTGCTCCTAATTCTCATGTTCTTATCTTCACAATGCTTTGTCGTTTCTTGCAGTTTTGGTCAGAGCAGGAACCACACCAAGCTGTGATACATCCAGACACAATGCGTTCTATGGTGCAACTGTAGAAATTGGAGAGAGTTGTAGCGGACATACCAAATTTCCTTAGCCTCCTGAGAAAGTAGAGGCATGGGGGGGCTTTCTTATCTACAGTGTTGGAGTGGAGGGACCAGGAGAGATTGTTGATGGGAGGAAGCTAAAGAAGGTTGTATGATGGGCAGGGGGGGACTGGGATGGCGGGGGTGAGGGAGAGTTGAGAGGCGGAGGCAATGCTGCTGACTGCAGAATCCACTGGGTTTCCTCCTGGCCTTAGGATTCGGAGTTGGGGGAATGAGTGAGGTAACAGGCTTAACGTATTACAGTGATAGGGGTGACACTGAGAAACTGTTCCTTCATAGAAATTTACAGCATGACCCAACTTGTCCACGTTGCCCTTTTTTTGAACCACTCAGCTAATCCCAGTTGCCCATGTTTGGCCCATACCACTCTATACTCATTGTACCCATATAACACTCTAAACCTGTCTCTTTTACTACCTCTGGCAGCTTGTTCCAGACACTCACCAACCTCTGTGTGAAAAAAAATTGCCCCTCTGGACCCTTTTGTATCTCTCCCCACTCACCTTAAACCTGTGCCCTCTAGTTTTAGGCTCCCCTACCTTTGGGAAAAGATATTGTCTATCTAGCTGATCTGTGCCCCTCATTATTTTGTAGACCTCTGTAAGATCACCCCTCAGCCTCCTACACTCCAAATAAAAATCCAGCCTCTCCAATCTATCAAGTCCCGGTAGTATCCTAGTAAATCTTTTCTGCACTCTTTCTTGTCTAATAATATCCTTTCTATAATAGGGTGATCAGAAATGTACACAGTATTCTAAGTGTGGCCTTACCAATGTCTTGTACAACTTCAACAAGACGCCCCAACTCCTGTATTCAATGTTCTGACCAATGAAACCAAGCATGCCAAATGCCTTCTTCACCACTCTGTCCACCTGTGACTCCACTTTCAAGGAGCTATGAACCTGTACCCCTAGATCTCTTTGTTCGGTAACTCTCCCCATCACCCTCCCATTAACTGAATAAGTCCTGCCCTGGTTCAATCTACCAAAATGCATCAGCTCGCACTTATCTAAATTAAACTCCATCTGCCATTCGTCAGCCCACTGGCCCAATTGATCAAGATCCTATTGCAATTTTAAACAACCTTTCTCACTGTCCACTATGCCACCAATATTGGTGTCATCTGCAAACTTACTAACCATGGCTCCTAAGTCCCATACCTCTCTGTCCCCGTGCCTCTTAAATTCCATATCCCTCTATACTTATCGGGGCTTGGGCCCTGTGAGTGTTGGGGAGGGTTAAGGGAGAGAGGATGGAACTTTAACATTGTTGCCATGTCACATTCAGCGGGGAACAACTGTCAGAAAAGACACCCTCATACTAAGGGGAGAGTAAATCTTGAACTCTTGCTCTCTCTCTAGCCCACCCGATCGAGAGATCCTGTGTTTGTTTGCTTCAGTCTACGCAAAGACTTCAGTTTAAGATAGTTCTAATTGTGCAACTAACTCTGCCAAGCTGAACAATTGAGTTGGCTTGACTATATGTAGAATCAGAAGGCATGCTGGGTTAGCTGAATGTTGACTGCATTCCTGAAGGGTACACAATGCAGGCAAACAACAGCAGTTACACGGACTGATTTTCCAGACAGAGAAAAAAATTCTAATAACAGGGTAAGGGTATAAATATATTTTGCTTTTATGGTGCGTCAGTTCAGTTTCAGAAGCCAGTCTCCAAGTTTGTTTAATTTTCGCCTCAGTCATGTTCATCTTTTTGTGTTCTGTTCAATAAATGAAAATGATTTTAGAACTTGTACCAAGCGCTGGGCCCTTATCTGTCCAGACGAAGGGGTGGACCCAACGCCGACTATAACTGTGCATTCTGGACTTTTAAGAGTGAGATAAGAGGATTTCTATTGGCTCAGGGGAGCGAGGGTGACAAGATGGCTGAGTGGCATTGACGCATGGTTGGGGGGATTCTGTTGGTGGATGAAGAGTGAGTTGGGGAGAAGGACGGGAGGGAAGGGTGCGGGGTATTGAGTTAATTGGCAATCGGGAAGTACAACAACACTGACTGTACACTCACCACCCCCCCTGCTTGCCCACCCCCCGCTTCCTTTCTCTGTTAGATCACACGGAGGTCGTGACCTTGAATGCCACCTCGGACGCCATCTTGAAGGAAGGCGATGATGTCACTCTCCACTGCTCCGCTGATGGCTTCCCACAGCCTGACTACATCTTCTACAAACTTGAGGTGGGTGATGGGAGAGGGTGGGAGGAGGGGAGCCAGCGACTGCTGCGGGGGGGGCGGGGGGGGGGGGGAGGTGGCTTCTGGGTGGCGCGGAGCTGCGGGTTAGGGGTGCGGTGCCAGCACAGGATGGGCAAATCATTGGGACTGACCAGAGAGCGTGGGGGGTGAATCAGAGTATGGAGGACAGAAGGGTGCAGGGTGCGAGGGTCTGTACAGAGGATGATGGGGGGAGTGGGGGGGTGCGCACGAGTGTGAGGGCAAGGGGATGAGGGGAATGGAGGGGTAGAGGGGCACTTAGTGAGGGTGGAGGCGTTTCCCTCACAGGGAGAGGGAGCTGCTCGCAAGGGAGTAGGGGATTGAGAGTGGGGAGAGTGTTGAGTGACTGGTGTTGGGGCATTGGCAGAGGGGTTCACCATGTGGCGCAGTGGGTTCGCACTACTGCCTCACAGCGCCAGGGGCCCGGGTTCGATTCCCCGGCCTCGGGTCACTGTATGAAGTCTGCACATTCTCCCCGTGTCTGCGTGGGTTTCCTCCGGGTGCTCCGGCTTCCTCCCAAACCTGAAAGATGTACAGATTAGTTGGATTGGCCGTGCTAAATTGCCCCTTTGGGTTATGGGGATAGGGCCTGGGTGGGATTGTTGTCGGTGCAGACTCGATGGGCTGAATGGCCTCCTTCTGTACTTAAGGGATTCTATGTGTTCCAGCGATTTATTGATACTTTAAGTTTATTTATTAGTGTCACAAGTAGGCTTACATTAACGTTGCAATGAAGCTACTGTGAAATTCCCCCAGTCGCCACACTCTGGCACTGTTCGGGCGCACGGTTGTTGGGTCAAAATCCTGAAATTCCCTCCCTAACGGTATTGTGGGTCAACTCACGGAACAGGGACTGCAGCGATTCAAGAAGGCAGCTCACCACCACCTTCTCCAGGGCAACTAGGGATGGGCAATAAACGCTGGCCAGCCAACGACACCCAAGTCCCACAAGAATGAATTTGATACGGCCAGTGCACCCTAACCAGCACTGTGGCAGGAAACCGGAGCGCCCAAAGGAAACCCACGCAGACACGGGGAGAACATGCAAACTCCACTCAGTGACCCAAGCCGGGAATCGAACCCAGGTCCTTGGCGCTGTGAGGCAGCGGAGCTAACCACTGTGCCGCGCCACAGTGTGACTGTTGATTTATTGATTGTGTTACAGAGCTGGTTGGCAATCTTCTGGTGAACTTGGGGTGTATCGTTTGAGTTAATCTCTCGCTCTGGGCCTGTGTGATTTCGTCGTGTTGTTGATGTGATTGGAAACATGGAAGATAGGAGCAGGAGGAGGCCATTTGGCCCATCGAGCCTGCTCCGCCATTCATCACGATCATGGCTGATTGTCCAACTCAATAGCCTAATCCTGCTTTCTCCTCTTAACCATCAATCCCATTCACCCCAATTGCGATATCCAGCTGCCTCTTGAATACATTCAATGTTTTAACATCAACTACTTCCTGTGTTAATGAATTCCAGAGGCTGCGCAAGGATATTTTGGCCCTGGAGGGAGTGCAGAGGAGGTTTACTAGGCTGATACCGGAGTTGAGGGGGTTGAGCTATGAGGAGAGGCTGAATAAACTAGGCTTGTACTCGTTAGAGTTTAGAAGAATGAGGGGAGATCTCATTGAGACGTATAAGATGATGAATGGGATGGATAGGATAGAGGTGGAGAGACTCTTCCCGCTCAAAAAAGACAGTAGGACTAGGGGGCACAGCCTCAAGATAAAAGGGGGGCGGTTTAGAACGGAGTTGAGGAGGAACTTCCTCACTCAAAGGGTGGTGAATCTCTGGAATTCTCTGCCCGTTGAAGTGGTGGAGGCTGCCTCGCTAAATATTTTTAAGACGCGGGTTGATGGGTTCTTGATAAGAGAGGGGATTAAGGGTTATGGGGAGAGGGCGGGAATGTGGAACTGAGCCACGACAGATCAGCCATGATCTTATTGAATGGCGGGGCAGGCTCGAAGGGCTAGATGGCCTACTCCTGCTCCTATTTCTTATGTTCTTATGTTCTCATCGGGTGAAGAAACATCTCCCCACCTCCGTCCTAGATGGTCTACCCTGAACCCTCAGGCTGTGACCCCCGGGTTCTAGTTCTCCCCCACCATTGGGAACATCCTCCCTGCATCTACCCTCTCCAGTCCTGTTAGAATTGTATAAGTCTCTATGAGATCCCCCCCCTCATTCATTTGACCACCAGCGAAAACAATCCTAATCTCGTCAATCTCTCATACATCAGTCCCACCATCCCCAGAATCAGCCTGGTAAACCTTTGCTGCACTCCCTCGAGGACAAGAACATCCTTCCCCAGAAAAGGAGACCAAAACGGCACACAACATTCTTGGACTCACTTGATGAAGGAACATAGAATCCTAGAATCCAAACATTTGCACCAACAGCGATCCCACCTCAGCCCTAATCCCGTAATCCCACATATTTACCCTGCTAATCGCTCTAATCTACGCATCCCAGGACACGAAGGGGCAATTTAGCATGGCCAATGCACCTAACCTACACATCCTTGGACCGCGAGATGGAAACCCACACAGACGCAGGGAGAACATGCAGACTCCGCACGGGCAGTGACCCAATCCGGGAATCGAACCCAGCTCCCTGGAGCTGTGAGGCAGCAATGCTGACCACTGCGCCACCATGCCGCAGCGCTCCAAAAGATTGTGTTCCTAAGTAAACCTGTTGGACTTTAACCTGGTGTTGTGAAACGTTGTAGTGTGCCCACCCCAGTCCAACGCCAGCATCACAGTAGTCGAGGTGTGGCCTCACCAATGCCCTGTATAATTGCAACAACACATCCCTCGCTCTTGTACTCTCTCGCAATGAAGGCCAACAGACCATCTGCCTTCTTTACGCTTGCTGAACCTGCATCCTTACCTTCAGCAACTGGTACACCCACATCCCCTTGCACACTCCCCTCTCCCAATTTGCAGCCATTCGGGTAAGAATCCGTCACCTTGTTTTTGCTTCCAAAGTGAGTAACCTCACATTTATCCAAATTCGTCTTCTCCACAGGGGAGTGAGGAGATCGAACTGAGCGGGCACAAGGATGGGATTCTTGTCCTGAAGAACCTAACCAAAGAGCAAAGTGGCCAGTACCAGTGCGAGGCTCTGGATTTCGATGCCCCCAGTGAAGTGGTTCTGAAAAAAGACGTCAGCATTTTTGTGAATTGTAAGTAACGATAGAACGGTACAGGCCCTTCGGCCCTCGATGTTGTGCCGAGCTTTGTCCGAAACCAAGGTCAAGCTATCCCACTCCCGGTCATTCTGAACCCTCACCAGTCCTACCAGACAATGTTCACCCGTCTCACACTGTCTCACCCCTGCCGGATATTTGCCAGGGGAGAGCGGGGGGTTGTGGCTGGTGCAGAGTAGCGAGCTGAGGGTTCGATGTCAACACCAGTTGGTCAAGTCATTGGGACTGGAGAGAGAGTGCGGGAGTAAATCAGAGTGTGGGGGACTGAAGGGAGAGGGGTGTGAGGGTCGGGGAAACTGAGGGTGATGGGGGGCAGGGAGCAGCATGAGGGTGTACCTGTATCACATACCTCTCCCTAAATTTGCTGCATTTACACACAACATCACTTAGTCCACATCTATCATCACCTCAGTCTTATATATCTCAACCTTATATTCAAATTCACCATTGACCCTCTCCCTTTCTCTGGAACCTCCTCCAGCCCCTACAACGCTCCCTTACCTCTGTAATCTCCCCAGCCCCTACACCCCTCCCTATTTCTGTAACCTCCTCCAGCCCTTACACCCCTCCCAATCTCTGTAACCTCCTCCAGCCCCTACGCCCCTCCCTATCTCTGTAGCTTCCCCAGCCCCTACACTTCTCCCTATCTCTGTAACCTCTTCCAGCCCCTACACTTCTCCCTATCTCTGTAACCTTCTCCAGCTCCTACAACCCTCCCTTCTCTGTAACCTCCTCCAGCCCCTACACCCCTCCGTATCTCTGTAACCTTCTCCAGCTCCTACAACCCTGCCTATCTCTGTAACCTCCTCCAGCCCCTACACCTCTCTTTATCTCTGTAACCTCCTCCAGCCCCTACACCCCTCCCTATCTCTGTAGCTTCCCCAGCCCCTACACTTCTCCCTATCTCTGTAACCTCTTCCAGCCCCTACACTTCTCCCTATCTCTGTAACCTCTTCCAGCCCCTACACTTCTCCCTATCTCTGTAACCTTCTCCAGCTCCTACAACCCTCCCTTCTCTGTAACCTCCTCCAGCCCCTACACCCCTCCGTATCTCTGTAACCTTCTCCAGCTCCTACAACCCTCCCTTCTCTGTAACCTCCTCCAGCCCCTACACCCCTCTTTATCTCTGTAACCTCCTCCAGCCCCTACACCCCTCCCTATCTCTGTAGCTTCCCCAGCCCCTACACTTCTCCCTATCTCTGTAACCTCTTCCAGCCCCTACACTTCTCCCTATCTCTGTAACCTTCTCCAGCTCCTACAACCCTCCCTTCTCTGTAACCTCCTCCAGCCCCTACACCCCTCCGTATCTCTGTAACCTTCTCCAGCTCCTACAACCCTCCCTTCTCTGTAACCTCCTCCAGCCCCTACACCCCTCTTTATCTCTGTAACCTTCTCCAGCTCCTACAACCCTGCCTATCTCTGTAACCTCCTCCAGCCCCTACACCCCTCTTTATCTCTGTAACCTCCTCCAGCCCCTACGCCCCTCCCTATCTCTGTAGCTTCCCCAGCCCCTACACTTCTCCCTATCTCTGTAACCTCTTCCAGCCCCTACACTTCTCCCTATCTCTGTAACCTTCTCCAGCTCCTACAACCCTCCCTTCTCTGTAACCTCCTCCAGCCCCTACACCCCTCCGTATCTCTGTAACCTTCTCCAGCTCCTACAACCCTGCCTATCTCTGTAACCTCCTCCAGCCCCTACACCTCTCTTTATCTCTGTAACCTCCTCCAGCCCCTACACCCCTCCCTATCTCTGTAGCTTCCCCAGCCCCTACACTTCTCCCTATCTCTGTAACCTCTTCCAGCCCCTACACTTCTCCCTATCTCTGTAACCTCTTCCAGCCCCTACACTTCTCCCTATCTCTGTAACCTTCTCCAGCTCCTACAACCCTCCCTTCTCTGTAACCTCCTCCAGCCCCTACACCCCTCCGTATCTCTGTAACCTTCTCCAGCTCCTACAACCCTCCCTTCTCTGTAACCTCCTCCAGCCCCTACACCCCTCTTTATCTCTGTAACCTCCTCCAGCCCCTACACCCCTCCCTATCTCTGTAGCTTCCCCAGCCCCTACACTTCTCCCTATCTCTGTAACCTCTTCCAGCCCCTACACTTCTCCCTATCTCTGTAACCTTCTCCAGCTCCTACAACCCTCCCTTCTCTGTAACCTCCTCCAGCCCCTACACCCCTCCGTATCTCTGTAACCTTCTCCAGCTCCTACAACCCTCCCTTCTCTGTAACCTCCTCCAGCCCCTACACCCCTCTTTATCTCTGTAACCTTCTCCAGCTCCTACAACCCTGCCTATCTCTGTTACCTTCCCCAGCCTTGACAAGCCTTCAAAATCTCTGCAATCCTCCAATTCCGGCCTCTCCAGCATCCCCTGATTCCCATCGCTCCACACTTGGTGGCCATTTCTTCAGTGCCCTGGAGACCCTGGAATTCCCTCCCTAAAGCTCTCCACCTCTCCCTCTCTCCCTCTCTCCGATATGCTCCTTCTCCCTCTGTCTCCCCCTTTAACACATCCCCTCTTTCACTGAGCTCTTGAACAGTAGCCCCTGATATCTCCTTGCCTCTCCCGAGATGGAATTCTGTCTGTCTGAGAACTTGCTTCCGTGGGGAACCTTGTTTTGTTCTGGCAAAGTTCACGGCGCTATATAAATGCAGGTTGTTGAAAATCTGGGGGAGAAGGATTAGCCGGGTGAGGGGAGGTTGGCTGACGTACTCTCCAAGCTGGAGTTGCGTGTTACTGATGTCGAGATAGAGAATAAGTATCATCGGGCGAAACGTTTCTTAATTTCTGTTTAAGCCATACACTGGCCTTGGGGGGGATCTTAAGATTCCCTCGTCGGAGGCCCCCGCTCTCTGGAAAGCCTTGCCAAGGAGTGGGGTCACTCACTCAGACAGGGCATTTTTAATTCATTTGATTTATTATTGTCACATGTGTAGATATAGACAGTGATAAGTATTGTTTCTTGAACATTATACAGACAGAGCATACTGTTCATAGAGTACATAAGGGAGCAGGAAAGGAGAGCGTGCAGAATGTAGTGTTACAGTCACAGCGAGGGTGTAGAGAAAGATCAACTTAATGCGAGGTAGGTCCATTCAAAAGTCTGACAGCAGCAGGGAAGAAGCTGTTCTGGAGTTGGTTGGAATGTGGACTTTTGTGTTTTTTTCCCAATGGAAGAAGGTGGAAGAGAGAACGTCCGGGGTGCCTGGGGTCCTTAATTACACTGACTGCTTTTCCGAGGCAGCGGGAAGTGTAGACAGAGTCAATGGATGGGAGGCTGGTCTGAGTGATGGACTGGGCTACATTCGTGAGAAACTCGCGAGGGCAGAGGTGAGGGGGGAGGGTCAGTGAGTGGGGGGGGCGGGTGGTGAGGTTAGATAAGTGTGAGGGAAAGAATCTGGCATCATCCGATTGGGTGATGGGAGTGCTTACTCGCTCTCCAATTGCGAGAGTGTGAGATCAGACTCCGTCTTGTTGAATGGAGGAACAGGCTTGATGGGCCGAATGGCCTACTTCTTCTGTTCTGCCGTCTCTCAGCCTTGCGGACAGTGTCAGTGGCCGGGCATTGCCAAAGTGGAGACCCCCCATTGGTGGGAGACCTGGGAGATGGATGGGTGGGGGTTAGGTTGTGTTGGTGGGGCGCAGGGATAGCGAGTGTCTGACCTCTTACACAGCTTCCCAATCGGAGCCAGCGACCCTGAGCATCATGGAAAGGTTGGGTGGTGACAACTACACGTCAAACTAGGGGGCTGGAGGAGTCACAGGAGGGAGAAGGCCTTGGGCTCCACATCTCAGACATGGCCAACTATGTGGTACGGGTGTTAGGTATAGAGGCGCAGTGAGGGCAGTGCTCTCCCTCACACAGAGAGAGGGGGAGGGAGGGCAAGGGAGGGAGAGTGGGAGAGGAAGGGAGGGTGGGAGGAAGGGGAAGAGGGAGGGAGAGAGAGATAGGGAGAGAGATGGAGAGTAGGAGGCAGGAAAAGAGAGAGGGAGGGAAAGGGAGGGAGGGAGATAGAGAGAGGGGAACAAGAGTGGGGTAGGTAGGGAGAGAGAGGGAAGGAGAGAGAGATGGAGAGAGAGAGAGGGCAAGAGAGAGAGAGAGAGAGGGAGAGGGAGGGAGAGAGAGAGGGAGATAGAGAGAGGGGAACAAGAGTGGGGTAGGTAGGGAGAGAGAGGGAAGGAGAGAGAGATGGAGAGAGAGAGAGGGCAAGAGAGAGAGAGGGAGAGGGAGGGAGAGAGAGAGGGAGATAGAGAGAGGGGAACAAGAGTGGGGTAGGGAGGGAGAGAGAGGTGGAGAGAGAGAGAAGGCAAGAGAGAGAGAGAGAGGGAGGGAGGGAGAGAGAGAGGGCGGGAAAGGGAGAGAGAGGGAGATAGAGGGGAAGGAGAGTGGGGTAGGTAGGGAGAGAGAGGGAGAGAGAGAGAGATGGAGAGAGAGAGGAAGGGAAAGGGAGAGAGAGAGAGAGAGAGAGAGGGGAAGGAGAGTGGGGTAGGTAGGGAGAGAGAGGGAGGGAGAGAGAGATGGAGAGAGAGAGGAAGGGAAAGGGAGAGAGAGAGAGAGGGAGGGAGAGAGAGAGGGCGGGAAAGAGAGAGAGAGGGAGATAGAGGGGAAGGAGAGTGGGGTAGGTAGGGAGAGGGAGGGAGAGAGAGATGGAGAGAGAGAGGAAGGGAAAGGGAGAGAGAGAGAGAGAAGAAGAGTGGGAGAGGGAAGAAACAAGGGAGGGAGAGTGGTAGAGAGAGAGATAGAGAGAGACAGAGAGAGAAAGGGAAGGAGGGATAGAGAGAGTGTGAGGGAGAGTGGGAGGGGGAGACGGAGAGTGGGGGAGAGAGAGGGAAGGAGGGAGAGAGAGAGACGGAGGGAGCTTGGGGGAGGGGAGGAGAGTGATGGAGAGAGCGGGAGGGAAGAAAAGGGAGAGCATGTGGGAAAGGGAAGGAGAGAGACAGATGGGGAGGAAGGGGGGGAGGGAGGGAGAAGGAGGGAGGGAGAAAAAGAGAGCAAGGTAGAGAGAGGGAGGGAGCGAGGTAGAGAGAGGGAGAGAAAGAGAAGGAGGGAGGGACATGGAGGGTAAAGTAAAGGAAGTTTTCTGTAACTGCCTCTGATCATATCTCTCTGTCTCTCTCTCTCTTCTCCACTCCCTGTCCCCCGCTTACATTCCCCCTCACTGGAGCAGACCTGGACCCTCTCGTGTTCAATCCCAAGGGACCGATCACTGTACGTCGCGAAGACGACATCCAGGTTTCCTGCGTCACTCAGGGATCGGTGACCCCCAAGATCATGTGGAAGAAGGTTCGTCATCCATTGTAGACAAAAAACTAACGTGCGGCTGTCCCTGTGATGGAGCAGTATCCCCCCTGGGAGAGGACAGCCCATATCCGTGTGACTCTGGACGCACCGTTCTTGGCGAACCTGTCCCCCCAGGGGGTTGGGGCCTTGTTTCGATGCCTCCTCGGGGCTGTTTATCGAGGTGGGAGGGATTCCCCTCACTCCTGCCGAACCCAGTTAGGGTCTTGGCTTTCCTCTCTGACGGGTTGGAGTTAGCCTGTCACGTGTAGGCCAGACCCCAGTAAGGATGGCAGATTTCCTTCCCTAGAGCATCATAAAATTATAGAATGCCCACAGCGCGGGGGGAGGACCCACTTGGCCCTTTGAGCCTGCATCGACAATAATCTCACCCAGGCCCCATTCCCGTAACCCCATGCATTTATCCGAGCCAATCCCTGGATGCAATGTAGCGTCTAACTCGCATATCTTCAAATTGTGGGAGGAAATCGGAGCACCCGGAGGAAACCCATGCGGATATGGGGGGAACATGCAAACTCCACACACATCAGTGACCCAAGCTGGGAATCGAACCCGGGTCCCTGGCGCTGTGAGACAGCAGTGCTAACCACTGTGCCACCCGCACGCCATGTATTATGCAGCACCTTGCCAACTGCACTTGGCAGTGATGATTGCTTACTTTGGGATGAATTTTAGGAATTTACGTCTACTTATCTCAGTTTCGTCGCTCTCCGCGCTTTCCAACAGCCTGTGTAAAAGTTTATTGATTAGTGTCAGGAGTCGGCGTACATTAACACTGCAATGAAGTCAGTGTGAAAATCCCCTGGTTGCCACCTGTTTGGGTACACCGAGGGAGAATTTAGTACAGCCAATGCATCTAACCAGCACGTCTTTCGGACTGAGGGAGGAAACCGGAGCACCCGGAGGAAACCCACGCAGGGACGGGGAGAATGTACCAACTCCACACGGACAGTGACCCAAGCCGGGAATCGAACCCGGGTCCCTGGCGCTGTGAGGCAGCGGCGCTAACCACTGTGCCGCCCCAGTTCGATCCCAGTTACGTTCACGTTCACCAATGTTGAGGTGAGCCGTGTTTTCGATGACTGTAAGTGAAGGAGTGAGCACTTCCTGGGATGTGGAGGTGGGGGGATCTGAACCCAGTTCTCCAGGATTACTGATCCGGTAACTTGTCCCACTCTGCTGCGTACCCGGACAGAGCGGGGGAAGCAACCGGACCCCCCCCCTGGCGTGCGCTGTCCTGACCGAGGATTTTGGATTTGTGTTCCCCGGCAGGGCAAGGATGTGGTCTCTCGCTCGGGCACACTGACCCTACACAAGGTTAACTACAGGAGTAGCGGCACGTACGTCTGTGAAGCCACTGCTCCCTCCATCAGCGGCCTTGTCAAAACCAAGCAACTCCAGGTGTTTGTCGAAGGTGAGATCTCTGCGGGGGTGGGAGGCGGGGGGGGGACTCGAGCTGGGGGGTGCGGGTGGGTGGTGGGGGGGGTGGGGGTCCGCCGACTGTAAAAGCCACCCCCAAGTGATTCTAACCACTGCGTTTACCACCTCCCCCGCCAACAGGCAAGCCATCGGTGCAGCACAGCCCACCCGAGGTGATCGTACGCAAGGAGGGAGAGAAGGTCACGCTCACCTGCGTCGCCTCCGGACACCCGACCCCCAAGATCACGTGGAACGTGGGCAAGGACCAAGTAGGTACCTCCGGGCCAGGCTGGGAGGCCGGGAGGGCTAACGGGCCTCGGGAACTGGTCCGCAACGGAGAGGGTTTGAATCCAGTTCCGCTTCATAGAAAGCTAGGAGCCAGAGTAGGCCATTCAGCCCTCCCAGTCTGCTCCGATATTCATTTGCACGGAATCACGGAACGCTACAGCACAGTAGAGGCCCTTTGGCCCATCGAGTCTACACCCACAGGCGAAAGGTCCTGAACCTGCCCACCGAATCGCACTTGCCAACACTAGGCCCTGAATGTTATGATGTGCCAAGTACTCACCCAGGTACTTTTTAAAGGATGTGAGGCGTCCCTGCCTAAACCACCCTCCCAGGCAGCGCACTCCAGACCGGCACCACCCTCTGGGTAAAACAGTTTTTCTTTAATACCCCCCCAAAACCTCCCACCCCTCACATTTAACCTGTGTCCCCTCGTAACTGACCCCACAACTAAGGGGGACAGCTGCCCCCTGTCCATGCCCCTCATAGTCTTAAACACCTCGATCAGGTCACTCCTCAGTCTTCTCTGCTCCAGAGAGAACAATCCAAGCCTATCCAACCTCTCTTCATAACTTAAATGTTCCATCCCGGGCAGTATCCCGATAATCTCCTCTGCAATCCCTGAGCGCATTCCTGTCTTTCCTGTAATATGGTGACCAGAACGGCACACAGGACTCCAACTGTGGCCTCACCAAAGTTCTGTTCGACATATCATGGTTCATCATCAAATTCAATATCCTGTCCCGGGGACAGTGTAGAGGGAGCTTTACTCTGTATCTAACCCCGTGCTGTACCTGTCCTGGGAGTGTTTGATGGGGACAGTGTAGAGGGAGCTTTACTCTGTATCTAACCCCGTGCTGTACCTGTCCTGGGAGTGTTTGATGGGGGACAGTGTAGAGGGAGCTTTACTCTGTATCTAACCCCGTGCTGTCCCTGTCCTGGGAGTGTTTGATGGGGGGGACAGTGTAGAGGGAGCTTTGCTCTGTATCTAACCCCGTGCTGTACCTGTCCTGGGAGTGTTTGATGGAGACAGTGTAGAGGGAGCTTTACTCTGTATCTAACCCTGTGCTGTACCTGTCCTGGGAGTGTTTGATGGGGACAGTGTAGAGGGAGCTTTACTCTGTATCTAACCCTGTGCTGTACCTGTCCTGGGAGTGTTTGATGGGGACAGTGTAGAGGGAGCTTTACTCTGTATCTAACCCCGTGCTGTACCTGTCCTGGGAGTGTTTGATGGGGACAGTGTAGAGGGAGCTTTACTCTGTATCTAACCCCGTGCTGTACCTGTCCTGGGAGTGTTTGATGGGGACAGCGTAGAGGGAGCTTTACTCTGTATCTAACCCCGTGCTGTATCTGTCCTGGGAGTGTTTGATGGGGACAGTGTAGAGGGAGCTTTACTCTGTATCTAACCCCATGCTGTACCTGTCCTGAGAGTGTTTGATGGGGACAGTGTAGAGGGAGCTTTACTCTGTATCTAACCCCGTGCTGTACCTGTCCTGAGAGTGTTTGATGGGGACAGTGTAGAGGGAGCTTTACTCTGTATCTAACCCCGTGCTGTACCTGTCCTGAGAGTGTTTATGGGGACAGTGTAGAGGGAGCTTTACTCTGTATCTAACCCCCTGCTGTACCTGTCCTGGGAGTATTTGATGGGGACAGTGTAGAGGGTACTTTCCGGTACTCGTACCTGAGCTGCTGAACTGGGAGAGGCTGTCAATCTCTTCAATGCTGCTGTCAGCCTGATAGACATGTGGCGATTAATGATCTGCTGTCGACTGTACCACTCCATCCCCCACCCCCCAAACCCCCCCTAGCCTCCCCCAGCCGCCCATCCATGGATTTAGTACGCTGACTGTCAGCCTTCCGGAACCAACGCTAATGGGTTTATCCTCACTCGGGATTTCTGCAGCATTAGCGGCTCAGCGTAAGCTAATTCTCAGCTATCGATCGGAGGCAGATTTGCATTAGCTTTCCCGAGGCCATTTACTCGAGCTAAACACAGCGCAGCCCACGACCATTCCATGGGGCAGCTTTGTGGAGCTTTCTGTCTGGCTGGGCCGGGTTCTGGGCCCCGTTCCCCAGGGTGGGGATCTTTGTCCTGGGACGGGGAGTGTCCTGCAGCCTCCCCACAATAATCCCGGGGCTGAGGGGGTTCCGTTCCGAGGGCAGATTGCACAGAGCAGGCTTGTGTTCCCCCCAGTATCGAAGATTGAAGGGGGGGGGAGCGATCTCACTGAGGGAGGGCTTGAGATAAAATTTATTTATTAGTCACAAGTAGGCTTACATTAACACTGCAATGAAGAGACAGAGAGAGAGAAGCTGTTTCCCCTGGGGGTAGGTTCGGAGGGAGTACAGGACAAGTCTGGGGGCAGAAATTTCCAACTGGAGCCAAGCTGTGTTCAGGGGGAGCATGAGGAAGCTTCCTCAGATTCAGGGGAATGAGAACTCACTCTCCCTCCTCACTCTCTCACTCACGCGCATACACACACGGGCACACACACACGGGCACACGGACACGGACACATATACACAGACACACGCACGCACACACACAGACACATATACATGGACACACACACATACAGACACATATAAACGGACACACACACGGGCACACACACACGGACACAGATACACGGACACACACATATACACGGACGCACAGATACACGGACACACACATACACGGACACATGTGCACACAGACACACAGGCACGTGGAAATACGCACATGCACACACATGCACGCACACACACATATACACGGACATACACACACATGGAAACATGCACACACACACACACATGTATACATGGACACACACACACACTTTCGGACACACACACACGGAAACATGCACACACACACACATGGACATGGACACACAGGCAGACACACACACACATGGACATGGATACACAGACACACACACACGGACATGGACACACAGACAGACACACATACACACACACACACACGGACATGGACACACAGACACACACACACACTGTGGAGACTGGGAAGCTTCACTTGGCAGGTCGTTGAGTGAGTGGATGAAAGGTGACCATCGTAAAGCTGGTAGATAGACTGAAGATCCATTTCCGCTGGAATCACATTGATTGTCAGAACAGGTTCGAGGGGCTGAACCAACTCCAGCTGCTCTGCTGAATAATGGATGGTAAAAGATTTCAGGAATGTGTAACTATACAAAGCAGCTGAGAGCGAGGGGGCTGCAGAGTAATGTGAGTGTCTGATAGAATCCCTACCTTGCAGAAGGAGGCCATTTAGCCCATCGAGCCTGCACTGATAACAATCCCACCCTATCCCCGTAATCCCAAGCATTTACCCTCTCTCGTCCCCTGACATGAAGAGAGGATTTAGCACGGCCAATCAACCTAACTTGCACATCTTTGGAGTGTGGGAGGAAACCAGAGCACCCGGAGGAAACCCACACAGACACGGGGAGAACATGCAGAGTCCACCCAGACTGGAATTGAACCCAGGTCCCTGACACTGTGAGGCAGCAGTGCTAACCACTGCGCCACCATGTGTGTGTGTCTGTGTGTCAGCATTGGTGAGACCGCATCTGGAGTATTGTGGGCAGTGCTGGTGTCCTTACCTGAGGAAGGATGTCCTTGTTATAGAGGGAGAGCAGGTTTACCAGGCTGATTCCAGGGATGGCAGGCCTCTCATATGAGGAGAGATTAACTCAGTTAAGATTATATTCAGTGGAGTTTGGAAGAGTGAGAGGGGGTCTCACAGAAACTTATAAAATTCTAGAGAGGGTGGATTCAGCAAGAATGTTCCCAATGGTGGGGGAGTCCAGAACTAGGGGTCACAGTGTGAGGATAAGGGGTAAACCTTTTAGAACGGAGGTGACGAATTCGCTACCACAGGAAGTAGTTGAGGCCAAAATGTTGTGATCTTGTTCTTGGGGCTAAAGGGATCAAGAGATATCGGGGGGGGGGGTTCAGAATATTGAGTTGGATGATCAGCCATGATCATAATGAATGGTTGGAGCAGGCTCCAACGGCCAAATGGCCTACTACTCCGTGTGTGTGTGTGTGCGCGTGGAGAGAATGTTTCCACTAGTAGGAAAAACTCGAACCAGAGGGCACAACCTCAGGCTAAAGGGACGAGCCTTTAAAACAGAGACGAGGAGGAATTTCTTCAGCCAGAGGGTGGAGCAGACCCGATGGGCTGAGTGGCCTAATTCTGCTCCTATGTTGTATGGTGCGTGTGGGGGCATTGTGGAGGGGTTGGTGGGTTGGGGGGATGGTTCCTGTCAAGTATCAAGTGACCTATCTCCCATAACAAGTGACAAATGTGGCCCGCGACTGGTCCCATCCTGAGGATCACGTGACCAATCCGCCTCGTATTCTTTCCCCGCAGGCTCTGGAGTCCTTTGAGAATGCCGTGACCAGTAAGGTGTCCCTGCCGATCACCTCTGAGATGGTGCAGACTGGAGTCATGTGTAACGCCACCAACAAGTACGGCTCGACCCACAGGAGCTTCCAGCTGGGCATCGGTTAGTCTGCGCATCGTCGCTACCTCAGCTCCCCGGGGAGAGCGGGGTTGGAGGGGGATGGGGGTCTCATTGGCGCCATCCAACCCATGCTTTCACTACTGAAACGGGGCCAAGGGAGGGTGAGCGTTGGCGATGCCTTCTGTTGTCGAGCTTCGAGGCTAATGACCCCTTTGAGAGAAAAAGATTCTCTTCACCTGCAACTTAAATCGAATCACCCGATTTTTAAACTCTGTCGCCTTGTTATCGTCTCCCCCACCGGGGGTGCGGGGGGAGCATCCTTCCTGTATCCATCCTATCAGGTTCACTCAAGAATTTATACAAGATTTCAATAAGATCACACCTCATTCTCCTAAACTCCAGTGAGTACAGGCCCAACCTGCGCAGGCAGCACGGTGGCACGGTGGTTAGCACTGCTGCCTCACAGCGCTAAGGACCTGGGTTCGATTCCCGGCTTGGCTCACTGTTCGTGTGGAGGTTGCACATTCTCCCCGTGCCTGCGTGGGTTTCCCCCGGGTGCTCCAGTTTCCCCCCACATTGTGTGGGTAGGTGGATTGGCTGTGCTAAATTGTCCCTTAGCGTCCACAGGCATCATAGAATTCCTACCGTACAGAAAGAGGCCATTTGGCCCATCGAGTCTGCACCGACCACAATCCCACCCAGGCCCTATCCCTCCATCCCTACACATTAACCCGCTAATCTCTCTAACCTACACATCTTATGACACTAAGGGGCAATTTTTAGCGTGGCCAACCAACCTAACCCACACATCTTTGGACTGTGGGAGGAAACCGGAGCACCCGGAGGAAACCCACGCAGGCACGAGGAGAATGTACAAACTCCGCACAGACAGTGACCCGAGCCGGGAATCGAACCCGGGCCCCTGGAGCTGTGAAGCAGCAGCAGTGCTAACCACTGTGCTACCGTGGCGTGCTGGTTAGGTGGATTGGCCTTGCTAAATTGATCCTTAGTGTCAGGAGGATTAGCAGGGTGAATGCTTGGTGTTACGGAGATAGGGCCTGGGTGGGATTATTGTCAGTGCGGGCTGAATGGCCTCCTTCTACACTGTTGGGATTTTATGATAAGTTATGAATGGACCTAACCAGCACATCTTTCGGACAGTGGGAGGAAACCAGGACACTCGGAGGAAGCCCCTGCAGACATGGGGAGAATGTGCAGACACTGCATAGAAGTGACCCAAGCCGGGAATTGAACCCAGTTCCCCAGCACTGTGAGGCAGCAGTGCTAACCACTGTGCCACCCACTCTCTCTCCATTGAAACAGTACACTGCTTCTCTATCCTAACCACTTAAGTGGACAAGTTCTTATTTCCCATCGATCAAATTTGTGCTCACTTACTTAACCTGTAAATATCCCTTTTCAGTCTCTCTTCCCCTGCACGACAACTGACGCTCCCATCTATCTTGCTGTCATTGGTAAATTTAGCTTCCATCTCTACATCCAAGAGTAAATAGTATGATTTATTGTACAAAAATCAATTGTAAATAGTCGAGGCTGCCACCACCTCAAAGGACAAGGGCAGCAGATACCTGGGAACGCCACAATCTGGAGGTTCTCCTCCAAGTCACTCACCATCCTGACTTGGAAATATATCGGCCGTTCCTTCACTGTGGCTGGCTCAAAACCCTGGAACCCCTGCCCTAACAGCACTGTGGGTGTACCTACATCTCAGGGACTACAGCAGGTTCAAGAAGGCAACTGACCACCTTCTCAAGGGGCAATTAGAGTTGGGCACTAAATGTGAGACTTGCCATTGATGCTAACATATTTGGACACCAACGCATGAAAGGATGTATTGAGCTCGGATTGAATGCAGTGGAGATTTATCAGAATGACCCCAGGGCTCAGAGGGAGACTTGGAAACATTTTGGCCGTTCCTTCACTGTCACTGGGTTAAGATCCTGGAACTCCCTTCCTTTCAACACTGTAGGCGTACCGACACCTCAGCGGTTCAAGAAGCCAGCTCACCACCACCTTCTCAAGGGGTAATTAGGGATGGGCGATAGATGCTGGACCCAGCCAAAGATGCCCACGTCCTATAAATGATTTCAGAAACAGTTGTGTGTTGTGTAGGTATACCCGCAACGCATAAGGCAACCCAGACTTGGATTGTGGGAGCTGGAGACAGGATAGACGCAGGATAGACAAGGATGTCAACTTGCCTTTCCTAAGGATGTGTCATGTGCAAAGACATGATCTATAACCACATCCTGCCAGCTCCCTGAATACTTACATTAAGACTAGCTTCATATTTTCAGACCTATTGTCAGGCACCAGGTGAGAAAGTTCAAGGTATCGTATAAAACTACTCGAGACCCCAGCAGTTTTTGATCTTGTCATTAAGGTGAGCTTAAGGTGTTTTGTCCCAGGTATGATTCCCGTTGCCCACGAGGGAGCTTTTATTAACCTGAAGGCAGTTAAAATATAGCAAAAAGAATTAGCATAACTTTTACCAGTTTAAACACTTGTAATGACAAGATATAATTGTTAAATGAGAGCGATCTCTATGGTTCCAATTTAAGCAATATCCCCATAGACATAAATCTTACTTCATAACTCGTTAGCAGCAAAAACAGATCTGTAAGATGTCCAATCTTTTAACTCCTCTGGTCAGACACAGAAATACATCTGCCTCCTGACTCCCATACAGACACCTCCAGAGAAAGACCAACCTTCAAGCAGCAGAACCTCTGAGAAAGGGACCTAGTTTCTGGCAGATTCCACCTACCAATCTTCAGACAGAGAAAGAGCTAATCCTCTCTACAGCTCTCAAGCAGCAATGGGACTGGGTTTCTCCCTGTGAGCCTAGTCCTAACCAGTCACATGACTTTTTCTATTGAAATCTAATGAAGTCCCACTCTCAAACACCCTGGGGGAAACACTAAAATAGCAACCATGCATTAAAATAAACAGTGTTGCGATGAAAATCAGTTATACTGCTGCAGTAACACCAGGGCTGCCAGGTACAGACAATACGTCACCAATAATAAAGCAAATTGCTAATACAAATCTTGCACAAGAAACATGACCCAAATACATTTCTTTAAAGCATTGTCATATGGTCAAGTTCTCTGAAGTGCCCCTGATGGAATTTAAACTCATCTTTTTGTCACTTGGTTGTACTGAACATAAATATTGCTGAAAAGAGGCATGCTGTCAAAGTTTTCCATTCTGGACTCATCAGATCAGGTGCAAGAGTGGCAAGTTTCAAATGATCGCCACAGTTGTTACCACAGGAGAATAGTGAGCTGAGCTGTAGACAAGGCAGCTTCCTCTGGCCCTGGTTTGGTAGGAGACAGCGATATTGTGGTAATATCACTGGGCAAGTAATCCAGAGGGTCAGGCTATTGATCTGGGGACATGGGTTCAAATCCCGCCAGAGGCAGCTGGTGGAATGTAAATTCTATCATTAAATTCTGGAATGTAAAACTGGTTTCAGTCATGGGACCCATGGAATGATTGTCAATTGTCATTAAAAAAAAACCCCATCTGGTTCATTAATCTCCTGTAGGGAAGGGAAATCTGCCATTCTTACTTGGTCCAGCCTACCTGTAACTCCAGGCCCGTAGCAATGTGGTCGGCTCTGACACAAGACAATAAAAGCAAAATACTGCGGATGCCGAAATGCGAAATAGAAGTGGAAACTGCTGGATAACCTCAGCAGGTCTGGCAGCACCAGCGGAGAGAGAAACAGGGTTAATCTTTCGAGTCCCGATGATTCTTCTTCGGAACTCTCAGCTGCCCAATGAAATTGCCCAGCAAGCCATTTAGTTCGAGGGCAATTAGGGATGGGCACAATTAATGCCCACATCTCATGAGAGAATAAAAGGAAAAAAAGTGTTGCTGAGTCGGAAATGACGAACAACGATGGGTTCCCCAAGTTCCCCGGATAATTCACAAAATGTGCAAGGCCGGATCATATTCCTTTTGTTTGCAGAGGCTGAGTGTTGCCTATGAATATGTGTAGATCGTAGCTGCCAGTGACTGGCCGATCGAATCAAAGATCTAATGGTCAGAGTACAGAAAGGACTCAGCCAATCCTCTGCTTGCAAAACCCAAAGCAAAATGCCCACTGTTGGATGTGTCTCTGTGAGCGTACAGTACCTGTGAAGCAATCCTGAGTGCGCGAGTAGCTACACCTTCAGGTAATCAGTCCAACTCGTAACCCGACTCATTTATACTGCAAGTGGCACGCGATGATACACTGGGACCCATTTCCAGACAACAAAAGGGACACATTCAAGCCTTGCACCTCTTGTGAATTGCCAGGGAAATTGGGAAACCCATAATTGCCTGTATATTTTTCCATGGCCACTCCTCAGCCGAGGGGAATCGATGTGGCAAACCAATCCACCCGTTTTTCCTGCTGAGTGCACGACAGAAAACTTCGACAACATGTCTCTCCTTTTGAGTGACGTCTTTGTGGATTATTGGCCCCGATAAATGTAGATTTAGCCTCCCCGTGTGGGTATATTAATGATTGCTCTCTTTCTGTCCTTTTGTTTCAGTTCCGCCAACCACTACGCCGCCAATGACATCAGGAGGTGAGGACATCAATTGCCGTGACCTTTGCCGCGCGCCCGCTGTGCCCACCCTCCCCTCGCCCTCACCAATCCCTGCGCATTGGGCACAGCAGGTTTGGTGCTGGCTTTCTGATCACCTTCACCAAGCTGGCCCATGGTCTGTGCCCAGGAGGGTGACAGTAGATATGGGGCTAACACAGTTGGCAGATCTATTATGTGGGCGCCGATCTATGCCACACTCCCTGATACATACCCAGAGACAGCAACACCAGGGCGAGGCCCTGCCTCTCACAGACTCACGCCATCCCTCCCCAGGACCGCAAACCCACCACCCAGGTGTGCCAGCGGGTAGAACGTGCTCTACGCCCACTGACCTCACCAGATCGACCTCGCCAGCCGCGCTTTGGCTGTTCGTTGTGCCCGGGGTGCAGACTCTTTGACTAAGGTGGGCATCGCAGCAGCCTGGATGATCATCAATGCTTCCGCCTGCCCTCTTCATGTCTCACCCCCCACTCCTATTGCCAGCCAGTAAGGGTAACAGCAGAGACAGGACAATCAGTTCAAACCCCCCCCCGCACCGCACCGCCTGTCACCCAGATGAAGCTGAGGGCAAACCAGCGATGGCATTTCACAATCCAGCCTTGCCTGAGACATCCACAGATCAGGAAAGAAAATTTCGGACAAAGCTCAATATCTTTTACTATGCGCACATTGTGAGATTTTGATAGGACAGTGTAGAGGGAGCTTTACTCTGTATCTAACCCCGTGCTGTACCTGTCCTGGGAGTGTTTGATGGGGACAGTGTAGAGGGAGCTTTACTCTGTATCTAACCCTGTGCTGTACCTGTCCTGGGAGTGTTTGATGGGGACAGTGTAGAGGGAGCTTTACTCTGTATCTAACCCCGTGCTGTCCCTGTCCTGGGAGTGTTTGATGGGGACAGTGTAGAGGGAGCTTTACTCTGTATCTAACCCCGTGCTGTACCTGTCCTGGGAGTGTTTGATGGGGGACAGTGTAGAGGGAGCTTTACTCTGTATCTAACCCCGTGCTGTACCTGTCCTGGGAGTGTTTGATGGGGACAGTGTAGAGGGAGCTTTACTCTGTATCTAACCCCGTGCTGTACCTGTCCTGGGAGTGTTTGATGGGGACAGTGTAGAGGGAGCTTTACTCTGGATCTAACCCCGTGCTGTACCTGTCCTGGGAGTGTTTGATGGGGGACAGTGTAGAGGGAGCTTTACTCTGTATCTAACCCCGTGCTGTACCTGTCCTGGGAGTGTTTGAACAAGCCCCCTATTCCGTCCCCAGTTGTTCACCTCCTGTCATACTGAGGGGATGTTGCGTACATGTCACTCCCTCAGTGAGGTGTGTGTTTCAGGGGTTGTTGTAGTTTCTGGAGACAGTGCTGCACCCTGCACAGACAGACGTCTGTCAGACTGAGACAGTGAGGCCTTGGGTTTATTCAAGGCAGCTTGTCTGAGGGAGGGTTCGTGAGGAGTCCTCCAGCTGGCCTGATCCCTCTCCCCCTATAACTTTGTGCTGTCTTTCACTCTCTCTCTCTCTCTCTCTCTCACTTTGCTGCACTAGTGGATTCTGTTATGAAAACTGGTAAGTCTGTATGGATGATCTATCGTACTGAAGCAGGCCATTCGGCCCAACCAATCCCTGCTGATGTTTACATTCCACTGAAAACTCCTCCCATAATTCCTCATGTGAATCCATCATTGTAAAGCTCGCTTCCCTCGCTGACAGAATTAATACATCCAAACTCTTCAATCACTCCCCACTCACTCCCGACAGCCCTGTATCAATCCCAAACTAATCCCACTGTCCCCACTCACTCCCTACAGCCCTGTATCAATCCCAAACTAATCCCACTGTCCCCACTCACTCCCTACAGCCCTGTATCAATCCCCAAACTAATCCCACTGCCCCACTCTCTCCCCATAGCCCTGTATCAATCCCAAACTAATCCCACTGCCCCACTCTCTCCCCATAGCCCTGTATCAATCCCAAACTAATCCCACTGCCCCGCTCTCTCCCCATAGCCCTGTATCAATCCCAAACTAATCCCACTTCCCCGCTCTCTCCCCATAGCCCTGTATCAATCCCAAACTAATCCCACTGTCCCCACTCACTCCCTACAGCCCTGTATCAATCCCAAACTAATCCCACTGCCCCACTCTCTCCCCATAGCCCTGTATCAATCCCAAACTAATCCCACTGCCCCGCTCTCTCCCCATAGCCCTGTATCAATCCCAAACTAATCCCACTGCCCCGCTCTCTCCCCATAGCCCTGTATCAATCCCCAAACTAATCCCACTGCCCCACTCTCTCCCCATAGCCCTGTATCAATCCCAAACTAATCCCACTGCCCAGCTCTCTCCCCATAGCCCTGTATCAATCCCAAACTAATCCCACTGCCCCACTCTCTCCCCATAGCCCTGTATCAATCCCAAACTAATCCCACTGCCCAGCTCTCTCCCCATAGCCCTGTATCAATCCCAAACTAATCCCACTGCCCCACTCTCTCCCCATAGCCCTGTATCAATCCCAAACTAATCCCACTGCCCTGCTCTCTCCCCATAGCCCTGTATCAATCCCAAACTAATCCCACTGCCCCACTCTCTCCCCATAGCCCTGTATCAATCCCCAAACTAATCCCACTGCCCCGCTCTCTCCCCATAGCCCTGTATCAATCCCAAACTAATCCCACTGCCCCACTCTCTCCCCATAGCCCTGTATCAATCCCCAAACTAATCCCACTGCCCCACTCTCTCCCCATAGCCCTGTATCAATCCCCAAGCTGAATAGACTGAAGGCAGGCTGTAAAATCTGGAATTCCATCCCTAATCCTCTCTCCCTCTCTCTTTCCCTTCTTCAGGACTGACCTCTTTGACTAAGGTGTTAGTTGCCTGTCCACCAATATCTCCTTCCCAGGTTTGGGGCCAGGTGTTCCTGGAATCATAGAACCCCTATTCTGCAGAAGGAGGCCATTTGGCCCATCGAGTTTGCACCGACCACAATCCCACCCAGGCCCTATTCCTGTAACCCCATAATGTCGCTTGTCCCCCTGGCACGAAGGAGCAACTTAGCATGGACCAGTCAACCTAACCTCGCACGCCTTTGGACTGTGGGAGGAAACCGGAGCGCCCGGAGGAAACCCACGCAGACATGGGGAGAATGTGCAGACTCCGCACCAGACGGTGACCCAAGGCCAGGAATTGAACACAAGTCCCTGGCGCTGTGAGGCGGCAGTGCTAACCACTGCGCCAGGGTGCCGCCCATGTTGTCTAACACTCCTGGAGGGGATGCGAAGGGCATGAGGTTGTCATGGTAACCCGACAGCGGGTAACCCGCTCCCAGCCCCGCTCTTCCATCGCAGCTTTTAAGATCCTCACCGTCTCTGGCATTTTCTGATGGTCTCCCGCTAGATTTTGAGTCAGGTTCCACGCCTCTTTCCCACAAATCCCCTCTCCGACTACCTCACCCCGGGGAGGATGGACCCTCTGCTGACTCCCCCCCCTCTCTCGTCTCCTCCACAGAGAATCTCGAGCAGCAGGGTGGCGGGGGAGGAGCTGTGATTGCCGTGGTGGTCTGCGTCCTGCTGCTACTCCTGGTGGTCGCCATCTTGTACTGCCTGCACAAGAAGGGCAAACTCCCGTGTGGCAAGTCTGAGAAGAAGGACGCGTGAGTAAACGATGCGGCGGGGGGGGGGGAGCGGGGGTGGAGGGGGGTTGGGGGGGCCAACGCTGTGGGCTTGGGGACACAGGAGGGGCGTGGGGGGAGGGGAGGAGGAAAGGACGAAACCAGGGACAAGGCCCGTCCGCCATTTTGGATCCGGCTCTTTGGTCAACGTGAAATTTGCGGGAGTGGCAGGGAAGTAATGAAAAAAAATGGGTGGGACGTGGAGGGGGGGGCGGTGTGGATGTATTTCTGGGAGACTGGAATTGGAATGATTTGGATTTGTGGTTCAAAGACACAGGCTGGTGAAAAATATTGGTTTATGATGCGTTCCTAATGCAATGGGTTGAGCCGGACTGAAAATCGGTGTCCAGATGTGATGGCTGTGGTGGTCGAATAGTCACATGACATCGCTCTGTAACTTGAATGCTCTGCAACGACAGATTTCCAATACTCACTCCCTTTCTACAGCTCTCTGTCTCCCCCTCTTTCCAATCCTCTCCCTACCTCTCCTTTCCACTCCACTCCGTCTCTGTTTCTCCCTCTCCATTCCTCCCCAACTCCCGCTACCCATCTCACTCAATCTCTCCCCCTCTCTGTTACTCTGCCTCTCTTTTTCTATTGCACTCCCCCTCTCCTTCTGTTTCCTTATCTGTTTCTCTCTGTCTCCATGTCCTGCTCTCCCCCCATCCATTCCTAATTCTATCTATCTCTACCTGTATCTCTCCATCACTCGACCGCACCTTCCCTCTCACTCTGGGGTGGCACGGTGGCACACTGGTTGGCACTGCTGCCACACAGGGTCCCTGGCTTCGATCCCCGACTTGGGTCACAGCCTGTGCAGAGCGTGCATGTCCTCCCCGTGTCTGCGTGGGTTTCCTCCGGGTGCTCCGGTTTCCTCCCACAGCCCGAAAGCTGGTTAGGTGATAAATTCTCCCTCAGCGTACCCTAACAGGGGTCGGAACGTGGCGACTGAGGGATTTTCACAGTAGCTTCGTTGAGATGTTAATGTAAGCCTACCTGTCGCCTAATAAATAAACTTGAATTCTCTCCCAATCCCTCTCAGTTCCTCTCTACCTGCCTCGCTATCTCTATCTTTCTCGAGCTCTCTCTCTCTCTCCTCATTCCTCCCAATCTCCTTCAAAATCCATCTCTATTTTTAAGAAGATAAATGCCCAGGAGGCACGAAGGCAACCGGCTACGAGATAATGACAGTTCATCACAGAAAGCAACAAGGGTTGGACGCGGGTAGAGAGAAAAGTGGCAGAGCCCATAGGAAAGGGAATATATCCTCTCTCTGTCCAAACCCAAAGATCTCTCAATTCCTTTCTATCTTGCACTCGCTCCCGGTCCATTCCTCACTTTCTACCTGTCTCCCTGTCACCAGTCCTCTCTCTCTTTCCCCTTTCACTCCATCTTACCTCTTGGGTCAGTGCTGAGGGAGTGCTGCACTGTCAGAGGGTCAGTGCTGAGGGAGTGCCGCACTGTCAGAGGGTCAGTGCTGAGGGAGTGCCGCACTGTCAGAGGGTCAGTGCTGAGGGAGTGCCGCACTGTCAGAGGGTCAGTGCTGGGGGAGTGCCGCACTGTCAGAGGGTCAGTGCTGAAGGAGTGCCGCACTGTCAGAGGGTCAGTGCTGAGGGAGTGCCGCACTGTCAGAGGGTCAGTGCTGAGGGAGTGCCGCACTGTCAGAGGGTCAGTGCTGAGGGAGTGCCGCACTGTCAGAGGGTCAGTACTGAGGGAGTGCTGCACTGTCAGAGGGTCAGTACTGAGGGAGTGCCGCACTATCAGAGGGTCAGTGCTGAGGGAGTGCCGCACTGTCAGAGGGTCAGTGCTGAGGGAGTGCCGCACTGTCAGAGGGTCAGTGCTGAGGGAGTGCCACACTGTCAGAGGGTCAGTACTGAGGGAGTGCCACACTGTCAGAGGGTCAGTGCTGAGGGGGTGCTGCACTGTCAGAGGGTCAGTACTGAGGGAGTGCCGCACTGTCAGAGGGTCAGTGCTGAGGGATCACAGTTCTGCGGATCGGGATGGTGGGAATGTGGGAGGGGCAGTGTGACAGGGTGAAGGGAGTGGAGGTGGGGTAGAGCTGAGGAGTGTAAGGGTTGGAGAGGGAGTGAAGTATTTTGGGAGAGTGAGTGGGAGTGTCAGAGTGAGGGAGGGAGTAAGAGAGGGTGAGTGAAGTGATGATGGGGCATGACTTAGAGAGGGGGAATAACCATGGGAACTGGGGACGGAGAAGGGTGAGAGAACTATGGATAGGGAATAGGGGACAGAGAAAGAGAGGGAGTGAGGGAGAGGAGGAGGCAGAGAGCGGGTGACAGAGGGGAGGGAGAGAGGAGATGGAGAGGAAAGAGTGAGGGAAAGGAGGGACAGGAGGGAGAGTGTGACAGAGAGGAGGGAGAGAGGGACAGAGGGAGGGTGTGGATGACAGAGGAGAGGGAGGGAAGGAGTGAGAGAGAAGGAGCATGGGGGTGTCAGAGGGATGGTGGCGAGGTGAGGAGTGTGAGGCTTGCTGAGCCTGCCCTTGGGGAGAGCTGCTATTCCTGATGTGTCCACACTGTCGCTGTGTGTGTGTGTGTGTGTGTGTGTGTGTGTGTGTGTGGGACAGGCTGGTGCACAGTAAGTGAGGTTAGACACAGGGAGAGCTGTTGTTGCTGATATGAGTCCACACTGTCACTGTGTGTGTGTGTGTGTGTGGGACAGGCTGGTGCACAGTCAGTGAGGTTAGACACAGGGAGAGCTGTTGTTGCTGATATGAGTCCACACTGTCACTGTGTGTGTGTGTGTGTGGGACAGACTGGTGTACAGTGAGTGGGGTTAGACACAGGGAGAGCTGTTGTTGCTGATATGAGTCCACACTGTCGCTGTGTGTGTGTGTGGGACAGGCTGGTGCACAGTGAGTGAGGTTAGACACAGGGAGAGCTGTTGTTGCTGATATGAGTCCACACTGTCGCTGTGTGTGTGTGTGGGACAGGCTGGTGCACAGTGAGTGAGGTTAGACGCAGACAGATGCAGCAGATGTGACAGTGTGTTTGATGCTGCAATCAATCAAATTAATGAGTCCGGGTGGAACTCATTAGACAGGCGAGGGATAGCGAGGCATCCCTTCATATCACAGCCCAAACAGCACCTTAATGTTTATTTAATGATGCTGCCTAATTAAGTCAGAGTGTCTAAACCGACTTGCAGGCTCCCCGGGGCAGGGAAATCAGAGTTCCGATCTACCCCGTCCTCACCAGCTGCCTTTCACACACTGAATGCCTCTCTTTAAAAAGCTGTGAAATTCACAGTTCCCCTTGACTGTGGCCCTGGGCCACATGGTGTCAGACTTCACACAGGCAGGCTGGTGAGAGGCTTCGCAAGCAACTTTGGTCGCACTGCCAACGAGTAACAACAACACTTTGCATTGATATTACACCGTTCTGACAAGTGTAAAAGTCTCTGATGGGGGACAGTGTAGAGGGAGCTTTACTCTGTATCTAACCCCGTGCTGTACCTGTCCTGGGAGTGTTTGATGGGGGACAGTGTAGAGGGAGCTTTACTCTGTATCTAACCCCGTGCTGTACCTGACCCGGGAGTGTTTGATGGGGGACAGTGTAGAGGGAGCTTTACTCTGTATCTAACCCTGTGCTGTACCTGTCCTGGGTGTGTTTGATGGGGGGGACAGTGGAGAGGAAGCTTTACTCTGTATCTAACCCCGTGCTGTACCTGTCCTGGGAGTGTTTGATGGGGACAGTGTAGAGGGAGCTTTACTCTGTATCTAACCCTGTGCTGTACCTGTCCTGGGAGTGTTTGTGGGTGGAATACTGTGGTTGAATTGTGGTTGTAACATTCACTCTTTGACACCCTTCAGTTCCCTCAATCTATTCAGTGAATTATATTTAGACAGATCGGACAGAAGGACACAGTATGTATCCAGCAGTCTGTGTGCTATATTTAGTGTGCTGTGCAGAATGAGCCTTTTCCTGTAACATCCGGCTTTTCATTCAGGAATCTCGTGTGACAGCGCGGGCAGTGTGGGGATGGGCTTTATGTTCTGGCCTCTTAACAGCTGAAGAAACTCCTGATCCAGTGATACGGTGCATTCACTGAGATACAAACAGCCCAGTCTCTGCTCCCAGCCCTCCCTTTCTGCCCCACTCCACTGAAAATGGAAAGGGATTAAAATAATATTCCGGAATGCAAAATCCTCAGCATCATCTGAATCAGGATATTGTGTTGCCCAAGTTCCCACGCTCCAGATCACTGCCAGGAGAGAACTGGGAATGAAAGCAATAGTGATTCTCCGGCATGTTCCTTAAGTGGCCTTCTCACCCCCCCACCACCCCCCAACCCCCTGCCTCCCCCTCCACTCTGTACTCTCCTCCAGTCCCTACACCCCTCCCTATCTCTGTAACCTCCTCCAGTCCCTACACCCCTCCCTATCTCTGTAACCTCCTCCAGTCCCTACACCCCTCCCTATCTCTGTAACCTCCTCCAGTCCCTACACCCCTCCCTATCTCTGTAACCTCCTCCAGCCCCTACACCCCTCCCTATCTCTGTAACCTCCTCCAGCCCCTACAACCCTCCCTATCTCTGTAACCTTCTCCAGCCCCTACACCCCTCCCTATCTCTGTAACCTCCTCCAGCCTCTACACCCCTCCCTATCTCTGTAACCTCCTCCAGCCCCTACACCCCTCCCTATCTCTGTAACCTCCTCCAGTCCCTACACCCCTCCCTATCTCTGTAACCTCCTCCAGCCCCTACAGCCCTCCCTATCTCTGTAACCTCCTCCAGTCCCTACACCCCTCCCTATCTCTGTAACCTCCTCCAGCCCCTACAGCCCTCCTATCTCTGTACTCTCCTCCAGTCCCTACACCCCTCCCTATCTCTGTAACCTCCTCCAGTCCCTACACCCCTCCCTATCTCTGTAACCTCCTCCAGCCCCTACAGCCCTCCCTATCTCTGTAACCTCCTCCAGCCCCTACACCCCTCCTATCTCTGTACTCTCCGACAGTCCCTACACCCCTCCCTATCTCTGTAACCTCCTCCGGTCGCTACAACCCTCCCTATCTCTGTAATCTCCTCCAGCCCCTACAACTCTCCCTATCTCTTAATCTCCTCTAGTCCATACAGTCCTCCCTATCTCTATAAAATCCCTCAGCACCTACAATCTTCCCTATCTCTGTAATCTCCTCCAGCCCCTACAACCCTCCCTATCTCTGTAATCTCCTCCAGCCCCTACAACCGTCCCTATCTCTGTAACCTCCTCCAGCCCCTACAACCCTCCCTATCTCTGTAACCTCCTCCAGCCCCTACAACCCTCCCTATCTCTGTAACCTCCTCCAGCCCCTACAACCCTCCCTATCTCTGTAACCTCCTCCAGCCCCTACAACCCTCCCTATCTCTGTAACCTCCTCCAGCCCCTACAACCCTCCCTATCTCTGTAACCTCCTCCAGCCCCTACAACCCTCCTTATCTCTATATTCCACACTGTTCTGGGTCTGAGGGTCACAGGACAGCAACGTTAGCAAGTCCCCCCTCTTTGGAAATGCAGTGTGTGCTCGAACTCCCAATCGGGAAGATAGGAAGAGATGGAGGTCCTTTGGCCCTTTCCAGCTTGCTACCCAGTTCAGACAGTCTGTGCCCGGTCTATTGCTTACCCATTCTCCGCATCCTTCGAAATCTCTTCCCCACCAACAACCAGTCGCGGTTTTGGCATTTCCAATCGTCCCAACCTCAGCAGATATTTGGGGGTGAGGATTGATTTGGTTTGATTTATTATTTTCACATATATTAATCCACACTGAAAAGTATTGCTTCTCGTGAGTTATACAGACAAAGCATAGCATTCATAGAGAAGGAGAGGAGAGGGTGCAGAATGTAGCGTTACAGTCATAGCTAGGGTGTAGGGAAAGATCAACTTAATGCGAGGTAGGTCCATTCAAAAGTCTGACAGCAGCAGGGAAGAAGCTGTTCTTGGTACGTCACTTTTGCATCTTTTTCCCAATGGAAGAGAGAATGTCCGGGGTGAGATTGGTGATAGGAAGTTCCAGGTTCCCATTCTCCTTCCTGTGAAAGTGTTGATAGTTTATTTATTAATTCGTGTCACAAGTAGACTTACATTAACACCGCAGTGAAGTTACTGTGAAAATCCCAGTCGCCACATTCCAACGCCTGTTCGGGTACACTGAGGGAGAGTTTAGCACGGCCAGTGCACCTAACAGGCATGTCTTTTTAGACTGTGGGGTGGCGCAGTGGTTAGCACTGGTTCAATTCCAGCCTGGGGTCACTGTCTGTGCAGAGTTTGCACATTCTCCTCGTGTCTGCACGGGTTTCCTCCGGGTGCTCCAGTTTCCTCCCGCAGTCCAAAGATGTGCGGGTTAGGTGGATTGGCCGTGCTAAATTGCCAGGGGGATTAGGAAGGTAAATATGTGGGTTTATGGGGGTTGGGGCCTGGATTGTTGTCAGTACAGACCCAATGGGCCGAATGGCCTCCTTCCGCACTGTAGATTCTGTGCAACCAGAGCACCCACACAGACACGGGGAGAATGTGCAAACTGCACACAGTCAGTGACCCGAGCTGGGAATCGAACCTGGGTCCCTGGTGCTGTGGGGCAGTGGTACTAACACTGTGCCACCACGTCGCCCTGCGTTTTGGCCTGATATCTCCCCCCCCGACCACCACCACCACCTCCATCCATCCACCCCCATGATCAGCCTGGCTCTAATATGAAGTTTGTAACCTCCGCCTCTTGGTCCCGGGCTCTCTCCCTCTCCATTAGCCACTGCGAACTCTCCCACACTCGAGGGGATGGATGTGCAACCTCTCCCCTCGCCTCCCTACCAAGGACAATACCCCATTCCTGAGGCGAGGGAGGAGCGGGGTGTCAGGAGCCTTCGCCTGCGAGTGTGGCTGTGAGGGAAGCGAGGGGGTCAACTCAGATTTGGAGGTCCGATGATTGAGAACCCTCAGTTCACTTTCTTTTCGATATTCAGTCTTGGCCCTGAGTGTCTCGCACGGTCATTTCACAGCTAAGAGCCAGCCACATCGCTGTGGCTCTGGAGTCATATGTAGGCCAGGCCAGGTAAGAATGGCAGGTGGTGGCACAGTGGTTAGCACTGCTGCTTCACAGCGCCAGGGACCCGGGTTCGATTCCCGGCTTGGGTCACTGTCTGTGTGGAGTTTGCACATTCTCCCCATGTCTGCGTGGGTTTCCTCCGGGTGCTCCTGTTTCCTCCCACAGTCCGAAAGACGTGCTGGTTAGGTGGATTGGCCAGGCTAAATTCTCCCTCAGTCTACCCAAACTGGCACCAGAGAGTGGCAACTAGGGGATTTTCACAGTAACTTCATTGCAGTGTTAACGTAAGCCAGCTTGTAACACTAATAAATAAACTTTACTTTAGTGAACCAAATGGGTTTTTTCCAACAGTTAACAATGGTTTCACGGTCATCATCCGACTTCTATTTCTGGAAGTTTCCTTTTTATATTGAATTCAAATTTCACCATCTACTGTGGTGGGATTCGAACCTGGATCTCCTAAGCATTGCCCTGAGTAGCTGGATTAATAGTCCAGTGACAATACCACTTGACCACAGACCCAGGTTCGATTCCCGGCTTGGGTCACTGCCTGTGTGGAGTTTGCACATTCTCCCCATGTCTGCATGGGTTTCCTCTGGGTGCTCCTGTTTCTTCCCACAGTCCGAAAGACATGCTGGTTAGGTGGATTGGCCAGGCTAAATTCTCCCTCATGTACCCCAACTGGCACCAGAGAGTGGCAACTAGGGCATTTGCACAGTAACTTCATTGCAGTGTTAACGTAAGCCAGCTTGTAACACTAATAAATAAACTTTACTTTAGTGAACCAAATGGGTTTTTTCCAACAGTTAACAATGGTTTCACGGTCATCATCCGACTTCTATTTCTAGAAGTTTCCTTTTTATATTGAATTCAAATTTCACCATCTACTGTGGTGGGATTCGAACCTGGATCTCCTAAGCATTGCCCTGAGTAGCTGGATTAATAGTCCAGTGACAATACCACTTGACCACAGATTCCGCCTGTAGGAGGCAGACTAACATAGAAGCAGGAGGAGGCCATTCAGCCCTTGACACCTGCTCCATGGTTGATCATATTCAATATCCTGATCCCCACATCCCACCCTCCATCCCCCGCCCCCATCCCTTGATCCTTCATACCCAAGATAGCTGGCAAGAGGTGGCATCGGGCAATCAAGGATCCGGGATCTGGGCAGGTCTGGAGTGTCAGGGGTGTGGGGTTAGAGTTCTGGAGAAGGCCAAGGGATGGGGGGGCTGGATGAGGGGAGGGAGGAAGGAATCTGACCAGCCACGGGCCTCTTTGCATTTTCCAGGGTTCACACGGAGGTCAGAAACGATGACATTGTAGTGGAGATGAAGACAGGCCAATCAACCGAGGCCTCTGGCCTTCTGGGGGTGAACGGAGACCAGAGGCCCACTGGAGCGAGGGTGAGTTACCGGGACAACCAGGCCCGGCCTGAGGCCAGGCCAGAGTGAATGGCCTCACTGTCTGGAGCTGGAGATCCCAGCCAGTGTAGAGATTGAGATATACCCCTCGCTCACAAGGAGGCCATTCTGCCCATTGAGTCCATACCAGCTCTCTCGCCAATCAATCCCGTTCCCCACTCACATCACCCTACCATGATAGGGAAGGTTATGGGGGCTGGAGGAGGTTACAAAGATAGGGAGGGTTGTAGGGGATGGAGGCAGTTACAGAGGTACGGAGGGTGTTGGGTCTGGAGGAGGTTAGAGAGATAGGGAGGGTGTAAAAGCTGGAGGAGGTTATAGAGATAGGGAGGGTTGTAAGGGCTGGAGGGGCTTACAAAGATAGGGAGGGTTGTAGGGGCTGGAGGAAGTTACAGAAGAAGGGAGGGTTCTAGGGGCTAGAGGAGGTTGCAGAGATAGGGAGTGGAGGAGTTTAGAGAGACTGAGAGTGTTTTAGGGGCTGGAGATGGTTACAGAGATAGGGAGGGTTGTAGGAGCTGGAGGAGGTTACAGAGATAGGGAGGGTTTTAGGGGCTGGAGGTGGGCTACAGAGATAGGGAGAGTTGTAGGGGCTGGAGAAGGTTACAGAGATAGGGAGGGTTGTAGGGGCTGGAGAAGGTTACAGAGATAGGGAGGGTTGTAAGGGGTTATAGAGGTAGGAAGGGTTGTAGGGACTGGAGGAAGTTACAAAGATAGGGAGGTTGTTGGAAACTGAGTGGTTTTAACTCCCTGGATACCTTGCTAAATGAACATTTCATTCTATTGCACAATCCTACAATGGAGGCATCTTGTGTGATCAGCCTTGTGTCATGTGATCTTGACTCCTTCAGTGGCAGCCATCTTGTGTGGTGGCCATTTTGTGTGGGTTTGTTGTGGGACAGCTGGTGATTGGTTCTTTGGAGATGTGCATCTCATTCTGGGGCCCTGGCAGACAATACTGGAAGGTTTTTGATACTGGTTTGAGCACAAACCCTATAAATAGAGGACAGGAGAATTCCATCTGGGATCAGGAGGAGACCATTTGGGCCCTCGGTCCCACTGCCCCATGCATTAAAATGATAGCAAATCCTTCCTGTACCATCCCCCAAAAAACCTCTCGATCTCAGCCCGGGACGAACTCAGCGAGGGAGCATCCACAGGGAAGAGAATTCCAAAACATTTACCGCCCTCCAAGTGAATCAATTTCTCCATGTCTCAATCCAAAATGGCCGCCCCAAATCCTGAGGCTCTGAGCCCAGGTTCTAGACGCTCCAACCCCGGTAGGTGGGTGGGCGGAGGAGACGGGGAATCAGCCCCTCCGTGTCTCCCCTATCCAACCGTCTGAGAATAGAATATCTTTCAGTGTGATCACCGGCTGTTCTTCACAATCTCTCCTCCTCATTCAACCCTCTCATCCCAGCGACCAATCTATTGAATCCTCGCTGTATCAGCTCCCGTTCTAGAATATTCCCCTCAAACATGGAGATTGGAACCCACAAAATTTTCCAAAATGTGGTAGCGTCACAGCTCTGTACAGTTGATAGAATCCCTACAGTGCAGAAGGGGGCCATTCAGCCCATCGAGTCTGCACTGACATCTATCCCATCCAGGCCCTATTTCCGTCACCCCATAAATTTAACCCGCTAATCCCCCTAACCGACCCAGGACACTGAGGGGCAATTTAGCATGGCCATTGCATCGAACCCGCGCATCTTTGGTCGCTATGGGGCAACTTAGCATGGCCAATCCATCGAACCAGCACGTCTTTCCGACTGTGGGAGGAAACTGGAGCACCCGGAGGAAACCCACGCAGAAACGTGGAGGATGTGCAGTTTCCACACAGACAGTGATCCAAGCCGGGAATCGAACCCGGATCCCTGTCGGAAGACCTCTTAAACCTTGTTATCCAATCCCCCCTGCAATAAAGGCCAACTCTGCCTTCCTCATTGCTGGTTGCTGCTTCCTGTTAGCGTTCTGCGACACCCGAATCCTTTCGAAGGCCGAGGGCAGGGTATTTTCACGAGTAAAATTTTATCCGACGGGCAACATTGAGGTGTACTCAACACTGGGCTCCCTCGTGGCCCATCTGCCTCTCCGGTTGGCAGGGGCAAGGCCGATGAGCCAAGCGTCCTACACATTCAGGCTGCGACCTCGACCCAGGGTGGGGTGAAAGGTCAAGGGTGAATGACCCCAACACGTGCGTCCGGGGACGTGCGTGATTCAAACAATGGCATCGTTTTAACATCGGTATTTATTTTCCCACCGATTAGCAACTTCCGGGGACCGCACCCAAACTCCGGCCCTCACCTCGGCGCCCGCCCTCCTCCCCAGCAACACTCAGCCAATCACAGCGCACGCCTCACCGCGGTCAGGCCACTCCAGGGGTGACTGGGGCCTGGGAACGCGCGAACAATGGCCGACCGTTACAGAGGCCGGGATACTCCTGCCGCGATCGCCCGGAAAAATCTCGGAAAATCCCACCCCAGGCCAACAGACACCTGCACCGTCCGAGTCTCCCCCCCACCGCGCTACGATCCCCATGGGGAGTGGGGTGGAGAAATTTCCCCCATAGTCTCTCACATTCAATACGCTGCTTTGTCTGTCCTGAATAACGACCCCACCCACACCCTTCCACCACATTCCACTTTCCTTATCCAGGCTAATGTGAGAGATTATACAGAAGTGAGCCACCCCCCACCACCACCCCACCCCCCCCAGCACTGACCGGTGGGGTGGCATGTTTGGCACAGTGCTTAGCACGACTGCCTCACAGCGCCAGGGACCCGGGTTCAATTCTGGCCTCGGGCCACTGTCTTGTGTGGAGTCCGCACATTCTCCCCATGTCTGCGTGGGTTTCCTCCGGGTTTCCTCCCAAAGATGTGTAGGTTAGGGGAGTTGGCCATGCCAAATTGTCCCTTAGTGTCGAAAGATGGACAGGTTAGGTGGATTGGCCATGTTAAATTAACCCCAGTGTCAGGGGGATTTGAACGGTAAATATGAGAGGTTATTGGAATAAGTGGGATGGGGTTTTGGTCAGTGAAGACTCGATGGGCTGAATGACTTCCTTCTACACTGTAGGGATTCTATGATTCTCACAGTACCTAGTCTGGCTCAGTTATTATTATCTTTTGTATTACTGTCACAAGTAGGATTACATTAACACTGCAATGAAGTTACAGTGAAAATCCCCTGGTCACCATGTTTGGATACACTTTATTTAGAATTTAGCACGGCCAATGCACCTAACCAGCACATCTTTCTGGAGGAAACCCACGCAGACACAGGGAGAATGTGCAAACACAGACAGTGACCCAAACCGGGAATCGAACCAGGGTTCCTGGCGCTGTAAGGCAGCAGTGCTAACCACTGTGCCGCAGTTAAATCTGACCAGCCTGAGTGTGGCCTGATTTTTTTTCCCCTTCTCTACATCCAGCCATGAATCAATTCTCAGTCTAGGGCTGTCCGTAAGGTCATGGAGCCCAGTCTCTCTGCGCAGACTTGGGTCCTTGTCCAGCCGCCTCTGAGGGAGTGCTGCTCTGTCAGAGGTTCAAACTGAGACACAATCTGTATCTAACCCCGTGCTGTACCTGTCCTGGGAGTGTTTGATGGGGGACAGTGTAGAGGGAGCTTTACTCTGTATCTAACCCCGTGCTGTACCTGTCCTGGGAGCGTTTGATGGGGACAGTGCAGAGGGAGCTTTACTCTGTATCTAACCCTGTGCTGTACCTGTCCTGGGAGTGTTTGATGGAGACAGTGTAGAGGGAGCTTTACTCTGTATCTAACCCTGTGCTGTACCTGTCCTGGGAGTGTTTGATGGGGGACAGTGTAGAGGGAGCTTTACTCTGTATCTAACCCCGTGCTGTACCTGTCCTGGGAGTGTTTGATGGGGGGACAGTGTAGAGGGAGCTTTACTCTGTATCTAACCCCGTGCTGTACCTGTCCCGGGAGTGTTTGATGGGGGGACAGTGTAGAGGGAGCTTTACTCTGTATCTAACCCCGTGCTGTACCTGTCCTGGGGGCGTTTGATGAGGGACAGTGTAGAGGGAGCTTTACTCTGTATCTAACCCCGTGCTGTACCTGTCCTGGGAGTGTTTGATGGGGGACAGTGTAGAGGGAGCTTTACTCTGTATCTAACCCCGTGCTGTACCTGTCCTGGGGGTGTTTGATGAGGGACAGTGTAGAGGGAGCTTTACTCTGTATCTAACCCCATGCTGTACCTGTCCTGGGGGCGTTTGATGAGGGACAGTGTAGAGGGAGCTTTACTCTGTATCGAACCCTAATCTCAAATGGAGTGAATGTGAGAGTGGGTGTGTGAGAGAGAAGGTGTGATTGGGTGTGTGTAAGTGTGAGTGAATGGGTTAGTGTGAATGGGTGTGATTGGGTGTGTGTAAGTGTGAGTGAATGGGTTAGTGTGAATGGGTGTGTCAGTGTGAAAGTATCTGAGTCTGTGCATATCTGAGTTTGTATGTGAGTACGTGCAAGTGTGTGTGAGAGAGTGTGTGTGTGTGTGTGTGTGTGTGTTTAATTTGTTAATGTAAGTGTGTGTGTGTGTACGTGAGTGTCTATGAGCGAGAGTGTCCGAGTGTGTGCGTGTGAGCAAAAGTTTATTTATTAATACCACAAGTAGGGCTTACGTTAACACCGCAATGAAGTTACAGTGAAAATCTCCTTGTCGCCACATTAAGGAACTATTCGGATCAATGCATCTAACCAGCACGTCTTTAGAATGTGGGAGGAAATCGGAGCATCCGGAGAAAACCCACACAGACACGGGGAGAATGTGCAAACTCCACACAGACAGTGACCCACGCCGGGAATCGAACCCCCAGGTCCCCGGCGCTGTGAAATAGCAATGCTAACCACCGTGTGCCCCCATGTGTATGTGACCCATAGAATACTCACTGTGTGGCTGCCCAACGCAACTTGTTGGAGTTGGCCAGTGGAGAGGGGAGGTGTCTGTCCTTTGGGATAGAGGGGTGTGGTTGGGGGGATAGTTTGACCTGGGTTGATCCGGGATATTTTCTGGCCTGGCTTTATCCTGGGTGTTGACCCTGTCTCTCTCTCTCTCTCTGTCGCAGTGTTAAGTTGGAATCTGATGATGGGACGTCCGGAGGGAAGATTCGGAAGGATGAAGATGACGAGACTGAGAGACTGAAGGGAAGATGTTGATCTTGCTGGAGTGCTCAGGAACACCCTGACCATCGTGACGGACTTCCCACCACTCCTTCAATACACACTCAGAACTGAGGCTTTCAACTTGCCTATCCCTGCAGATATAATAGGGCGAATGAATTGAGTCGAGACTCGTTATAACAAACCCTGCTTCCTCATGCCACCCCTTCCCTCCCTCCCTCTACCTCTGCTCTCTCCTCTGTGGCCGGAAGACTCTTGGGATGACATCTCACCAAAACCCTTGGCCTTTCCCAGATGGGCAATGCCCCATCTCCACTGCCCCCCCCATCCCGGGTTACGTCCACCATCCCGTTCACCCTGGATCGCTCCAACCCTCTCGTAATGTTCCCCTTCGCCTCCTGCTCATTGCGCCAAGCCGTTCGAGCTCAGTTTCCTCAGGGTGGGAGGTGGTGGTGGGTAACTTGGCTCAGTGGGTGGCACAGTGCTGCCTCACAGCTCCAGGGACCCGGGTTCAATTCCCAGCTTGGGTCACTGCCTGTGTGGAGTTTGCACATTCTCCCTGTATCTGCGTGGGTTTCCTCCGGATGCTCTGGTTTCCTCCCACAGCCTTGGGTTGGGTTGATTGGCCATGCTAAATTACCCTTTAGTGTCCCGGGATGTGTACCGTAGAGGGATTAGCAGGGTAAATATGTGGGATTATGAGGATAGAGCCTGGGTGGGATTGTTGTCAGTGCAAGCTTGATGGGCCGTATGGTCTACTTCTGCACTGTTGGGTTTCTATGTAGAAACAACAGCCCACCATTGCCTATGGTACCTGCTGGTGCCCAAATGGATCTATACCTTGCTTCCCCATGAGGTCCCGAGTGTATTGAGTTGGAAGAGAATTGCCCAATTGAAAGAGCCATGGCATGAGGGCCTGGGATCAGAATTGACCATCATGGAGCGTGGCCCTCTGGGTCGCTGGTGTTGAAGTGGAGTCACGTGGGAAGGGAGGTTGAGATGCCCCGCGGTAGATTTTTAATTTGACCCCTGTGTTTGGAGCATTGACATTGTGGTCCCTAATATCATTACACACTAACAGCCCGACTCCATCCATCAGCATATCACCCTACAAATCTATCCCATTGTCAATACATCCTCACTCCACATCCAACCCCGTGCTGTACCTGTCCTGGGAGTGTTTGATGGGGACAGTGTAGAGGGAGCTTTACTCTGTATCTAACCCCGTGCTGTACCTGTCCCGGGAGTGTTTGATGGGGACAGTGTAGAGGGAGCTTTACTCTGTATCTAACCCCGTGCTGTACCTGTCCCGGGAGTGTTTGATGGGGACAGTGTAGATGGAGCTTTACTCTGTATCTAACCCCGTGCTGTCCCTGTCCTGGGAGTGTTTGATGGGGACAGTGTAGAGGGAGCTTTACTCTGTATCTAACCCCGTGCTGTCCCTGTCCTGGGAGTGTTTGATGGGGACAGTGTAGAGGGAGCTTTACTCTGTATCTAACCCCGTGCTGTACCTGTCCCGGGAGTGTTTGATGGGGACAGTGTAGAGGGAGCTTTACTCTGTATCTAACCCTGTGCTGTACTTGTCCCGGGAGTGTTTGATGGGGACAGTGTAGAGGGAGCTTTACTCTGTATCTAACCCCGTGCTGTACCTGTCCTGGGAGTGTTTGATGGGGGACAGTGTAGAGGGAGCTTTACTCTGTATCTAACCCTGTGCTGTACCTGTCCTGGGAGTGTTTGATGGGGGACAGTGTAGAGGGAGCTTTACTCTGTATCTAACCCCGTGCTGTATCTGTCCTGGGAGTGTTTGATGGGGGACAGTGTAGAGGGAGCTTTACTCTGTATCTAACCCCGTGCTGTACCTGTCCCGGGAGTGTTTGATGGGGACAGTGTAGAGGGAGCTTTACTCTGTATCTAACCCTGTGCTGTACTTGTCCCGGGAGTGTTTGATGGGGACAGTGTAGAGGGAGCTTTACTCTGTATCTAACCCCGTGCTGTACCTGTCCTGGGAGTGTTTGACGGGGGACAGTGTAGAGGGAGCTTTACTCTGTATCTAACCCCGTGCTGTACCTGTCCTGGGAGTGTTTGATGGGGACAGTGTAGAGGGAGCTTTACTCTGTATCTAACCCTGTGCTGTCCCTGTCCTGGGAGTGTTTGCTGGGGACAGTGTAGAGGGAGCTTTACTCTGTATCTAACCCCGTGCTGTACCTGTCCTGGGAGTGTTTGATGGGGACAGTGTAGGGGGAGCTTTACTCTGTATCTAACCCCGTGCTGTACCTGTCCTGGGAGTGTTTGATGGGGGACAGTGTAGAGGGAGCTTTACTCTGTATCTAACCCCGTGCTGTACCTGTCCTGGGAGTGTTTGATGGGGGACAGTGTAGAGGGAGCTTTACTCTGTATCTAACCCCGTGCTGTACCTGTCCTGGGAGTGTTTGATGGGGGACAGTGTAGAGGGAGCTTTACTCTGTATCTCACCCCGTGCTGTACCTGTCCTGGGAGTGTTTGATGGGGACAGTGTAGAGGGAGCTTTACTCTGTATCTAACCCCGTGCTGTACCTGTCCTGGGAGTGTTTGATTGCACACAATATTCTAATCCCACAATCTGAATTCCACTTGTGAAATTCCCTTCCTGAGCAACTGGGTAGAGAGAGAGAGAGAGAGCGAGCGATATAATTGGGGGATCTACCTCACCATCGGTGGAAAGGCCAGGGTCTTGTTGGCATGCCAAGCGGAATTTGTGATAACGAGTCGCCATCTTACATTATTGAAATGTTTTGTGTTTCTTGGTGTTTTTTTTTCAGAAGGGGGCGGGGCTAGAATGATTCGTACCCACAAGCCAGTTCGTTCGGCGGCCATGTTTGTTCCTCTTGTTCGGCATGTGTTTTTGGTCAAGGGGATCATGACCTCTGACCCCTGGGCTTCTGTCTATGACCTGACTGAATCTGGAGAATTGTTTGGGTGGGTTTATAATTCCTCGGGAGAGGTTCCTGCCATTCCCGTTTTGTTCTCGCGTTGCTGTTTTGTAAAAGCTGACCGGGTCTCGAGCAACAAACAATCCGTCCGCCTCACTCACACGTTTCATATTATTCCAGTACCTTGCGCCCAGTTGGTTGGTGAAGGAGCCAGTGAGATGTCACTTTAAGTTCAGCTAACTTGCCACCTATCGCCATGACATTTTATGCCCTTCCCCTCCTACCTTGTAGCCCACTCTCACACCTCCTCTCCGGCCATCGCTACTCGGGTTTGCCAGGTGACCTCTGAACTGCTTTGGATTCTGGGTAAAGCAGCACATTCAAAGCCAACATGTTTCCAGTGGGGAGTGCGACCTTCTGCCGAAGGCTCTCGCAGGCCTGAAGGCCTGAGCGACATCCAGTGCCGGAAGGTTCTTCAACAACCGGAGGCACCCAGTGACATTGCCTCTCCCAGAATTCTTTGGCTCCTATTGGCTGCTGGGCGGATTTGACCTCAAGGTGTCATGGCTTGGGGGCCTGAAGGGGAGAGGGTGTTTGTCCTGAGAGAGGGCCCCACCAATGTCTCAACCTCGAGGGCGTCACAGTTCCAGGAAGGCCACCCCTCTCTGGCTCGAGGTTACGCCAATCTGATGGTGCAGCAGGGGAAACCGGGCGCCGCCATTTTCTCACAATTCACCAGAGCCCAGTTTACACTACCCCTGGAGATCACAATCCGGGGGAGGCTTAAGGTCTGGAATTCCTTCCCTAAATGTCTCCCCCCTCTTTATATCTCTCTTCCCCAGTCACTCTCTCCTTCTATAACACCTAGCACTTTGAACAAGCTCTCTGTCCATGATGTCCCCGGATGTGGCTTTGGGTCAAACTGTGTGGATCGCTCCTGTGGGATATTTCACATTGGTATTGGTACTCTAGGACTTCACAAGTCAATGTTAATGACGAGGGGCGATCGAATCGAGGTGTTGAAGATGATTAAAGGTTTGATAATTCCATAGGACCAATGGAGAGAAACCATCTCCTGTGGTGTATGTGGTCGGGAGGAGGGGAAGGGGCTGGGGGGGCTTGCTGCGTCGTGGGGAAGAACCCAGGAAAAGGCTGGCAAGGGGAGGGGGGGGGGCGAGGGGTGGTGGGGTGGGGTGTGCAGAACCTTAAAGTTGGAACCAGGCCTTATTCAGGAGTGGGGTCAGAGAGAGCTCCCTCACACAAAGAGCTCTGATTTGATTTATTATTGTCACACGTATTGGGTTACAGTGAAAAGTATTGTTTCTTGCACACGATACAGATAAAGCATACTGTTCATAGAGTAGAGCCATAGAGGTTTACAGCATGGAAACAATCGGCCCAAATTGTCCATGATGCCTAGGTTTTAACACTAAGCTAGTCCCATTTGGTCTATATCCCTCTATACCCATTTTACCCATGTAACTGTCTAAATGTTTTTTAAAACCCTCTGGCAGCTTGTTCCAGACATTCACCACCTCTGAGTGAAAAACTTGCTCCTCTGGCCCTTTTGCAGCTCTCTCCATTCACCTTAAACCTATGTCCCCTCGTTTTAGACTCCTTTGGGTGAAGATGTTAATTATCTACCTTATCTCTGCTCTCCAATCGTACATCAGGGAGAAGGAAAGGAGAGAGTGCAGAATGTAGGGTTACAGTCATAGCTAGGGTGTAGAGAAAGATCAGTTTAATCATAGAGTCATAGAATCCTACTGTGCAGAAAGAGGCCATTCAGCCCATTGATTCTGCACCAACCACAATCCTATACAAGCTCTATAATCCCATGCATATACCCTTGCTAGTGCCCCTGACATTAAGGGGCAATTTAGCCTGGCCAATCCACTTAACCTGTACTTTTTTTCGGGAGGAAACCGGGACACCTGGCAGAAACCCGTGCAGACATGGGGAGAATGTGCAAACTCTGCGCAGTAGTGATCCAAGCCGGGTCCTTGGCAATAAGGCAGCAGCGCTAACCACTGTAAGAAAGGCCCATTCAAAAGTCTGATGGCAGCAGGGAAGAAGCTGCTCTTGAGTCGGTTGGTACGTGGATCTCTCAGGCTTTTGGACCTTTCTCCTGACGGGAGAAGGTGGAAGAGAGTATGGGTGGGATTTTACCGCCTCGTTTGGGGGAGACCAGAGATTCCTGCCTGAGGTCAATGGAAATTTCCTTGTGGGACCCTCGCCCGCTCCGATTCCACAGTAGGTGAGGTGGTAGAATTTCGGCCTGTGTGCGGAATATGCGGGGTCCTTGATAACGCTGACTGCTTTCCCCGAGGTAGCGGGAAGTGTGGACGGAGCCAATGGATGGCAGGCTGGTTTGTGTGATGGATGTGAGGATCTGGAACTCTCTGCGCCCCTCCTAGTCAAAAATAAACTACTGATTCTGGGAGGGAGCGGTTGAGGATTTTGGTAGATATTTATGGTGTTAGGGGATTGAAGTTATTCGATGGGCTTGAGTTACGGATCAGCCAAGGATCTCAAGGAGCTGAATGTCCTCCCCTTGGCCCTCTGTATATTTATTACCCTCCTACTCAATGGTGTGGTACCCCCTTCCCCTCCCGGTTCAATCCACCCCCTCCCGAGCTCAACTCAAGTCCTGCTTTGAGTTGGCCGTAGCAAGTTCTTCTGCTATCTGAGGGGGCAGAGGAGGGGTGGGGGTGGGGGGGGGGGGGGGGGGGGTGGTTGCTGGGGAATGGTGTTTGTTCCCTTGACAGGCCAATGGGGGATGTGTTGTTTCCACGGGGGGGGGAAGGGGTGCGGGAGTGAATGAGTGTCGCTCCCGCCGCCATCTTACCCTCAACATGGTCAGTTACCAGGGCATTGGTGCCATTGGCTTCAACTGCAGCCAAGATGTTAGGCCCCCATCGCCGCGCCAAAGCTTAGCCGTCTAAACTTCCTGCCTGAGAAATATGACACCTGATTGACTGTGATACCCGCACCCCCCATCAACCCCTACCCTGCTGTTGCCGTGACTGAATGTTGAGTTCCCTTCACGTTTTGTTCCACGTGCTGAGATATCTGTATATAATGTTCATTGTGTAGATTTTTGACATTTAAAAAAAAAACGTGTGTATGTGTGTCACCCTGGGGCTTGTCGCTCATTATTTCAAACTCGTGGGCACAGGCGTGCCCAAGGCCAGCCTAGCAACATAGAAATTAGAAGCAGGAGTAGGCCCTTTGGGCCTGCTCCCCCCATTCATTTTGATCATTGAACTCAATTTCCTGATCCACCCCCCCAACTTCCCCACCCCCCCCACTTCCCCACCACCCCCCCGCCTCCCCACCCCCATATCACAGATCATAGAATCCATGCCGTGCAGAAGGAGGCCTTTCGGCCCATCGAGTCTGCACCGACCATAATCCTAACCCGGCCCTTTTCCCCACAACCCCGTACTAGCTAGCTCGTTACCCCCTGACACTAAGGAGCAGTTTAGCAGGGCCAATCGCTCTAACCCGCACATCTTTGGAGCATGGAAAGGAAGCGGAGCACCCGGAGGAAACCCACGCAGACACGGGGAGAATGTGCCAACCCTACACAGACAGTGACCCAAGCTGGGAATCGAACCCGGATCCCTGGCGCTGTGAGACAGCAGTGCTAACCACTGTGCCACCATGTCACCCCTTGTTCCCTTTCGCCCCGAGAACTATATCTAATTTCTTGAAATCATACAACGTTTTGGCCTCAACTACTTCCTGTGATAATGAATTCCACACATTCACCACCCTCTGGGTGAAGACATTTCTCCTCACCTCATTGCTACCCCTTATCCTAAAACTATGGTCCCCTAGTTCTCCACTCCCCTGCCATTGGGAACTTCCTGTTGCTAAGGGGTGTGTCTGGTAACCAAGGGGCAATTGGTGATGAGGGGGGAGGGAGTGGGGGTGAGGAGGCCCATTGCTCATTGAATTGGGGTGAGAGGCTACCCCACGACCTTCACTCACAACACTCAACACAAAATCAGGGTCAATTCCGCGATCAGACAACATTTGCTCAATGATTCTCAGCTCACTAAGAATTACGCTGATGACTAATTTAAGATCAACAGTCAGGCTCAGAGTGTGGCACATTTGCCTGTACTGGAAGCCACATATATGAATACACAGTACTTCGTAGACAGAGAGGACAGGTACACACATTGCAGCTGTTTCATTCATGGCTGGGCAGCATTTATTGCCCATCCCGACTTGCCCTCGTTCACAGAGCAGTTGAGAGTCAACCACATTGCTGTGGGTCTGGAGTCACACATAGGCCAGACCAGGTAAAGACTGCAGATTTCCTTCCCTACAGGACAGATGGGTGACCCAGATGGGTTTTTACAACAATTGACAATGGTTTCATAATCATCAATAGTTTCTGAATTCCGGATTTTTTTTTTAAATTGAATTTAAAATCCACCATCTGCCATGGTGGAATTTGAATTGGGCGTCCCCTAAACATTCACTGAGTTTGTGGATTCATAATCTAGCAATAAAACCACTCTGCCATTGCTTCCCAACAGCCATTCCTTGCTGTGTTCCTCAGGCCAATGCCGTGACCAGAGTCAAGCTGCCTGGTTTAAATATCCAAACAGTGCTTGGCAGTTAACTGTCAGTCACCATCAACTGATGCATTGTCTACTGCCAACACCTTGACTGGTCAGGTTCCAAATGCCAAACAATCGCCAATCGCTTCTCAAGCAGTACCAAGTCACCATTTCCCCCTGACACTGGTGTTCTTGCCATTGGCCTGATGCGTGCAAGATGGAGTCCAAAGTCCAATGATGTGCGGGCTAGGTTGGTTGGCCATTCTAAATTGCCCTTAGTGTCCCGGGATGCATAGGTTAGAGGGACTAGTGGGTAAATATGGAGGGATTATGGAGATAAGGCCTGGTATGGGATTGTGGTTGGTGTAGACTCAATGGGCCGAATGGCCTCTTTTTGCACTGTAGGATTCTATGATTTCCATGGAAAGCTTTGACATAATGTCCTTTCTCAGTAATGCTTAAGCCCTGCCCTATCGAAATGATGATGAAGAGAGTAGTCTGCAGGAGGGGGGGTGGTTGGAAGATTAGAAGGTTTATCAACACCGATGGGGATTATCCTATGGCTTTCACTTCCTGTTGCTAACCTGTTTGGTTGGCCAACCCAGGGCCTTTCCCCCAATCCCATCACGAGTTAAAGTCAACCTTTCAACGAAGGTGTCTTCTTCCTTAAAAATATTTCCTCTTAATCACTCCCTGATGTCCACCAGGCTGCAGGAGAAGGCGGCGAGCAAATACAGGATCAGTGGTGATGTTAGCTGACCTTTCACCCCTGCCCTCCCCGTGCCAAGATTCAGGATCAATCTCAGCCCCTTGGAGAGTTGGAAGAGGAAAGGGGAGTTGTCAGGCCCTTTGCTGGAAGAACATGTGGGGCTTCCCCTTCTCGGATAGGGCTGATGGCAGTGGGTATGTCAAGAGACCGAACTTTGACCCTGAGAGATGGTGGCCAACCCTCCATTGATGTCAACCCTCTGAGGGCCAACATCGCAGACAATGGGAAAGCACACCAGAATGCTGTTTCAATTCCTCGGTCGCCAGTGGGGAGGTGATGGCCTAGTTGTATCATCACTAGGTTATTAACCCAGAAAATGCTAATGTTCTGGCAAACCTCGGTTCGAATCCCACCACAGCAGATGGTGGAATTTGAATTTAATAAAAATAATCTGGAATTAAGAATCTACTGATGACCATGAAATCATTGTTGGAAAAACTCATTTGGTTCACTAATCCCTGTTAAGGAAGAAAATCTGCCATTCTTACCTGGTCTGACTCCAAAACCACAGCAATGTGGTTAACTATCTCTAAACAAGGGCAGCTAGGGATGGGATGGGCAATAAATGTTGGCCAGCCAGTGACACCAGCATTTGATTAAAAAATGAATAATGCCACACATGAATAAAATAAAGAATTAAGTCAAGTTGGGAAGGCCCCACTCTTTACCCAGAAGCCCCTGAGACTGATATGGCCGATTGGAATGCTGGAATGACCTTTAACCTGTGAGGCCTGGTGGCTCAAAACACTGGCTGAATCTCAGCCATTTTGACAGCTGACCTTTCACCCCAAGGCCTAAGAGGCAGGCTTCAGGCCTACAAGTTTCAGTGCTGCACCAGGACATGGAGGAGCGCTGACCAGAGTCTGACCTCTTGGCATCAAATGAAGGCCTAGCAATGCCACCTTGCCCAGGGCCTGAAGTGGACTAAATCTCAGTCAGCCTCTCGCTGGGGGGACTCTAAATGGGACATCAACTCCAGGGACACTGCACTTCTGCTCAAAATCTAACACTGTGCATCACTGGGACAGATACACAGCCAGCTCTCCGAAGCACAGCATAACAATGAGAGTTCCCAACGGGGATTAATATACCAGCCATGACTGGCAGACAGGGGGTCACGAGAATTGAATGTGGGAAAAGGATCAAGTGATAATGCAGCCAAGCACAGACTGACTTAAAAAGGAAATCTTCCTCAAGGGTTTGGACACGGTGTCGTGAACTGGGCTATTTGTAAACCCACTGAAGCTGGAAATGAGGACAAGTCAGATCAGGCACCAGCCAATCAGCGATGGGGTCACTGGCAAAGCAAACAAGATGGTCACTGGAAGGAGGCGAGAGAGACAGGGGAGATGCACAGTAATGGGAATGTGTCCAATACATACACACATCCTGATATCAGCACAGTATCCCACACCCTTTACTGTAACACACTGATATACCCCACACCCCTCACTGTAACTCTGATATCCCCCACACCCCACACTGTAACACTGATATACCCCACACCCCTCACTGTAACTCTGATATACCCCACACCCCACACTGTAACTCTGATATACCCCACACCCCTCACTGTAACTCTGATATCCCCCACACCCCACACTGTAACTCTGATATACCCCACACCCCTCACTGTAACACTGATATATCCCACACCCCTCACTGTAACACTGATATACCCCACACCCCTCACTGTAACTCTGATATACCCCACACCCCTCACTGTAACTCTGATATACCCCACACCCCTCACTGTAACTCTGATATACCCCACACCCCTCACTGTAACTCTGATATACCCCACACCCCTCACTGTAACTCTGATATACCCCACACCCCTCACTGTAAATCTGATATACCCCACACCCCTCACTGTAACTCTGATATACCCCACACCCCTCACTGTAACTCTGATATACCCCACACCCCTCACTGTAAATCTGATATACCCCACACCCCTCACTGTAACACTGATATATCCCACACCCCTCACTGTAACTGTGGTATATCCCACACCCCTCACTGTAACACTGATATACCCCACACCCCTCACTGTAACACTGATATACCCCACACTCCTCACTGTAACTCTGATATACCCCACACCCCTCACTGTAACCCTGATATACCCCACACCCCTCACAGTAACTCTGATATACCCCACACCCCTCACTGTAACTCTAATATACCCCACACCCCTCACTGTAACTCTGATATACCCCACACCCCTCACTGTAACTCTGATATACCCCACACCCCTCACTGTAACTCTGATATCCCCCACACCCCTCACTGTAACTTTGATATCCCACACCCCTCACTGTAACTCTGATATACCCCACACCCCTCACTGTAACTCTGATATACCCCACACCCCTCACTGTAACTCTGATATACCCCACACCCCTCACTGTAACACTGATATACCCCACACCCCTCACTGTAACTCTGATATACCCCACACCCCTCACTGTAACTCTGATATACCCCACACCCCTCACTGTAACTCTGATATACCCCACACCCCTCACTGTAACTCTGATATCCCACACCCCTCACTGTAACACACAGGTATATCCCACACCCCTCACTGTAACTCTAATGTACCCACACCCCTCACTGTAACTCTGATATACCCCACACCCCTCACTGTAACTCTGATATATCCCATACCCCTCACTGTAACTCTGATATACCCCACACCCCTCACTGTAACTCTGATATACCCCACACCCCTCACTGTAACTCTAATATATCCCATACCCCTCACTGTAACTCTGATATACCCCACACCCCTCACTGTAACTCTGATATACCCCATACCCCTCACTGTAACTCTGATATACCCCACACCCCTCACTGTAACTCTGATATACCCCACACCCCTCACTGTAACTCTGATATCCCACACCCCTCACTGTAACACACAGGTATATCCCACACCACTCACTGTAACTCTAATGTACCCACACCCCTCACTGTAACTCTGATATACCCCACACCCCTCACTGTAACTCTGATATATCCCATACCCCTCACTGTAACTCTGATATACCCCACACCCCTCACTGTAACTCTGATATACCCCACACCCCTCACTGTAACTCTGATATACCCCACACCCCTCACTGTAACTCTGATATACCCCACACCCCTCACTGTAACTCTGATATACCCCACACCCCTCACTGTAACTCTGATATACCCCACACCCCTCACTGTAACTCTGATATACCCCACACCCCTCACTATAACTCTGATATACCTCACACCCCTCACTGTAACTCTGATATATCCCATACCCCTCACTGTAACTCTCTGACTCATCCCACACTGCTCACTGTGACACTCTGATATATCCCATACCCCTCACTGTAATACTCTGATATATCTTTTCTCACTGTAAAACTCAAGTATATCACAGAGCCTCACTGTAACAATCTGATATATCACACATCCCTCACTATAACACACTGATATATCCCACATGTGTAATGGTAACACTCCAAAATATCCAACACGCCTCACTGTAGCACTCTGATATATCCCACAAATCCTCACTGTAACACTCTGATATATATTCCACATCCCTCACTGTAACACTTTGATTTACCGCACACACCTCACTGTAGTACTGACCCTCAGAATAGCCGTCCCTCAGCACTGACCCTCTGACAGTGCAGCATTCCTTCAGTACTGACCCTCTGAGAGTGCGGCACTCCCTCAGTACTGACCCTCTGACAGTGCGGCACTCCCTCAGTACTGACCCTCTGACAGTGCGGCACTCCCTCAGCACTGACCCTCTGACAGTGCGGCACTCCCTCAGTACTGATCCTCTGACAGTGCGGCACTCCCTCAGTACTGACCCTCTGACAGTGCGGCACTCCCTCAGCACTGACCCTCTGACAGTGCGGCACTCCCTCAGTACTGACCCTCTGACAGTGCGGCACTCCCTCAGCACTGACCCTCTGACAGTGCAGCACTCCCTCAGCACTGACCCTCTGACAGTGCAGCACTCCCTCAGCACTGACCCTCTGACAGTGCAGCACTCCCTCAGCATTGACCCTCTGACAGTGCAGCACTCCCTCAGTACTGACCCTCTGACAGTGCGGCACTCCCTCAGTACTGACCCTCTGACAGTGCGGCACTCCCTCAGTACTGACCCTCTGACAGTGCGGCACTCCCTCAGCACTGACCCTCTGACAGTGCGGCACTCCCTCAGTACTGACCCTCTGACAGTGCAGCACTCCCTCAGTACTGACCCTCTGACAGTGCGGCTCAGTACTGACCCTCTGACAGTGCGGCACTCCCTCAGTACTGACCCTCTGACAGTGCGGCACTCCCTCAGCACTGACCCTTAATGGTTTGAGTTATAAGGAGAGATTGAATACACTGGGACATTTTTCTCTGGAGCGTAGAAGGCTGAGAGGTGATCTGATAGAGGTCTATAAATAATGAGGGGCGCAGATCAGCTCGGTGGTCAATATCTTTTCCCAAATGTAGGGAAGTCTAAAACTAAAGGATTTAAGGTGAGAGGGGAGAGATACAAAAGTGTCCAGAGAGGCAGTTTGTTTCACACAGAGAATGATGACTGTCTGGAACAAGCTGCCAGAGGTAGTAGCAGAGGTGGGTGCAATTTTGTCCTTTAAAAAGCATTTAGGCTGTTACACGGGTAAGATGGGTATAGAGGGATACAGGCCAAACGCAGGCAATTGGGACTGGCTTCGGGGTTTAAAGAAAAGGAGAGCATGGACAAGTTGGGCCAAAGGGTCTGTTTCCATGCTGTTAATCTCGAAGACTCTTTGATACTATCTGAAGTTTGAACCAAATAAAGACTGCTGTGAGTGACTGAACAACTCCAGAAAGTCTGCCAGAGTTAGGCTTCTGACAGGCTGGGCCACAGGGTCAAAGGTCAAATCCACAAACATCGATATGGGACTGCGGCCAACTCACACCAAAACCATCATTCGATGAGATTTACTCTGTATCTAACCCCGTGCTGTACCTGTCCTGGGAGTGTTTGATGGGGACAGTGTAGAGGGAGCTTTACTCTGTATCTAACCCGTGCTGTACCTGTCCTGGGAGTGTTTGATGGAGACAGTGTAGAGGGAGCTTTACTCTGTATCTAACCCGTGCTGTACCTGTCCTGGGAGTGTTTGATGGAGACAGTGTAGAGGGAGCTTTACTCTGTATCTAACCCCGTGCTGTACCTGTCCTGGGAGTGTTTGATGGGGACAGTGTAGAGGGAGCTTTGCTCTGTATCTAATCCCGTGCTGTACCTGTCCTGGGAGTGTTTGATGGGGACAGTATAGAGGGAGCTTTACTCTGTATCTAACCCCGTGCTGTACCTGTCCTGGGAGTGTTTGATGGGGACAGTGTAGAGGGAGCTTTACTCTGTATCTAACCCCATGCTGTGCATGTCCTGGGAGTGTTTGATGGGGACAGTGTAGATGGAGCTTTACTCTGTATCTAACCCCGTGCTGTACCTGCCCTGGGAGTGTTTGATGGGGACAGTGTAGAGGGAGCTTTACTCTGTATCTAACCCCGTGCTGTACCTGTCCTGGGAGTGTTTGATGGGGGACAGTGTAGATGGAGCTTTACTCTGTATCTAACCCCGTGCTGTACCTGTCCTGGGGGTGTTTGGTCTGCTCAATTCGTCCGTGTTTCTGACGTTGGGAGGTAGAATTCTGAGACTGCAGTGAGAAGCACTGTGCGATGCTATTTTGTGAGACTTTGTTCCTGTTTACAGATACATAAACTAAATAGCGTTCCAGTTTCCAACAATATACTGGAGACAATGTAGCGGCAAGTTTGTTGATGCATCTCCGAGGCTTCAGGAGGATATTAGGACTCTCTGAGGAGCAAAGCATTCATATTCCTGCTGACTGGAATTTCACCAATTCACATCCATTCTGAATCCCCATGATTCCCAACACAAGTTGCTGAGGCCAGAATTACTCGAACCTGGCTTCACCTTCTCAGTGGTGGAGCGCAGGACTCACCCAGCTTTCTGGAGAAGCCCAGTCTATGATTGTCACACAAAGGGGTTAGATCCCATGGGATTGTGTAGAATGGGAAGAGATTTGATCCATTGGGATTGTGTAGAATGGGTTAGACCCACAGGGGTTGAAGATAGGCAGAGAATGGGCAAGTGTTTGATCCATTGGGATTATGCATAATGGGAGAGAACGGGAAGTGACTTGGATCCATTGGGATTGTGTAGAATGGGAACAAACTGGAAGTGTTTGATCCATTGGGATTTGTAAAGTGGGAGTGAATGGGAAAGGTTTGATCCATTGAGATTGTGCAGAATGGGAGTGAATGGGAAGGGGATTGGATCTAATAGGATTGTGCAGAATGGGAAGAGTTTTGATCCATTGGGATTGTGTAGAGTGGGCATGAATGGGAAGGGTTTTAAAAAATTGGGATTGTGCAGAGTGGGAGTGAATGGGAAGGGATATGATCCACTGGGATTGTGTAGAGTAGGATGAATGGGAAAGAGTTAGATCCACTGGGATTGAGCAGAGTGGAAGTGAATCGGAAGGGGTTTGGATCCAATGAAATTGGGTAGAATGGAAGTGAATGGGAAGGGGTTTGATCCATTGGGATTGTGTAGAGTGGGAGTGAATGGAAGGAGTCTAGATCCATTAGGATTGTGTGAATGGCAGTGAATGGGAAGGAGTTTGATCCATTGGGATTGTGTAAAATGGGAAGAGGTTTGAGCCATTGAAATTGTGTAGAGTGGGAGTGAATGGGAAGGAGTTTGGATCCATTGGGATTGTGTAGAATGGGAGTAAATGAGAAGGGATTTGATCCATTGGGATTATGTAGAATGGGAGTGAATGAGGAAGTGTTTGGACCCATTGGGATTGTGTTGAATAGGAATGAATGGGAAGGGATTTGAAGAATTGGGATTGTGTACAGCGGGGGTGAATGGGAAGTGGTTTGATCCACTGGGATTGTGTGGAATGGGAGTGAAGGAGAAAGAGTTGGATCTAATGGGATTGTGTAGAATGGGAGTGAATGGGAAGGGATTTGATCCATTGGTATTGTGTTATGTGGGAGTGAATGGGAAGGGTTTGGATCCAATGGCATTGTGTAGAATGGAAGCGGATGAGAAGGGGTTTGGATCCAGTACAATTGTGTAGAGTGAGCGTGAATGGGAATGTGTTTGGATCCACTAAAGTTGTGTACAAGAGGAGTGAATAGGAAGTGATTTGATTCATTGGAATTGTGTAGAATGGGAAAGAGTTTGATTCATCGGGATTGTGTAGAATGGAAGCCAATGGGAAGGGTTTGGTCTGTTGTGTTGTTCAGAATGGGAATGGATTTGACCTATTTGAACTGTGTAGAGTGGGAGTGAATGGGAAAGAGTTGGATCCATGGGGATTGTGTAGAATGGGAAGGGGTTTGGATTCACTGGGAATGTGTAAAATGGGAAGGGGTTTGGATCCATTGGGACTGTATGGAATGGGAAGGGGTTTGGATTCACTGGGAATGTGTAGAATGGGAAGGGGTTTGGATCCATTGGGACTGTGTAGAATGGGAAGGGGTTTGGATCCACTGGGAATGTGTAGAATGGGAGCGAATGAGGAGGTGCATGTTGGAGCCTTTGACAATATGGATACAGGAGGACATTGTTGGGTCAGTGAGGAATGTAACGGTGTGTCTCCCCGTTTCTCTGTGAATGACTGCACACAAACAATCTTCCTCTTTCTAATATGCAACGTCTGTTAGCTGCCACTGACGGAACAAAGTCTGCAAAGGCCTTCAGCTGCTGAAATTTATTAAATTAAACTGAACTGTGCCTCCCTCATCTCATTACTGAGAGAATAAAGCAAATTGCTTTAATAATCATCTCGTTTGTGTTATGTTGTCGTTTATTGCCAATTAGGTAACTGCTCAGTCTTCAAACATCTGTCATCTGCCAACACTCTGTGTTGGCTGTTTTGCAGGGACATTAGTCTAACTGTGGCAGTGTCCATGGGGCACTGTCTCACTGCGACAGCATATCAGTCACACTCAGCAGAGAAGGCTCAGCTCTTTCTCAACCAAACTACCAAACAGCACACATTCTAGAATGTCAGTCCTAGAACCAGTGCTGAGGGAGTGCTGCACTGTCAGAGGGTCAGTGCTGAGGGAGTGCTGCACTGTCAGAGGGTCAGTACTGAGGGAGTGCCGCACTGTCAGAGGGTCAGTACTGAGGGAGTGCTGCACTGTCAGAGGGTCAGTGCTGAGGGAGTGCCGCACTGTCAGAGGGTCAGTACTGAGGGAGTGCCGCACTGTCAGAGGGTCAGTACTGAGGGAGTGCTGCACTGTCAGAGGGTCAGTGCTGAGGGAGTGCCGCACTGTCAGAGGGTCAGTGCTGAGGGAGTGCCGCACTGTCAGAGGGTCAGTGCTGAGGGAGTGCCGCACTGTCAGAGGTCAGTACTGAGGGAGTGCCGCACTGTCAGAGGGTCAGTGCTGAGGGAGTGCCGCACTGTCAGAGGGTCAGTACTGAGGGAGTGCCGCACTGTCAGAGGGTCAGTACTGAGGGAGTGCCGCACTGTCAGAGGGTCAGTACTGAGGGAGTGCCGCACTGTCAGAGGGTCAGTACTGAGGGAGTGCCGCACTGTCAGAGGGTCAGTACTGAGGGAGTGCCGCACTGTCAGAGGGTCAGTACTGAGGGAGTGCCGCACTGTCAGAGGGTCAGTACTGAGGGAGTGCCGCACTGTCAGAGGGTCAGTGCTGAGGGAGTGCTGCACTGTCAGAGGGTCAGTGCTGAGGGAGTGCCGCACTGTCAGAGGGTCAGTACCGAGGGAGTGCTGCACTGTCAGAGGGTCAGTACTGAGGGAGTGCCGCACTGTCAGATGGTCAGTACCGAGGGAGTGCTGCACTGTCAGAGGGTCAGTACTGAGGGAGTGCTGCACTGTCAGAGGGTCAGTACTGAGGGAGTGCCACACTGTCAGAGGGTCAGTGCTGAGGGAGTGCTGCAGTGTCAGAGGGTCAGTACTGAGGGAGTGCCGCACTGTCAGAGGGTCAGTGCTGAGGGAGTGCCGCACTGTCAGAGGGTCAGTACTGAGGGAGTGCCGCACTGTCAGAGGGTCAGTACTGAGGGAGTGCCGCACTGTCAGAGGGTCAGTACTGAGGGAGTGCCGCACTGTCAGAGGGTCAGTACTGAGGGAGTGCTGCACTGTCAGAGGGTCAGTGCTGAGGGAGTGCCGCACTGTCAGAGGGTCAGTACTGAGGGAGTGCTGCAGTGTCTGAGGTTCAGTACTGAGGGAGTGCTGCAGTGTCAGAAGGTTAGTAATGTTGAAGTGTTCTGAGTCTTATTCTCAAGTCACTATGATTCCCAGTTACTTTAATCTCTGATGGCTCAGATTCCCACTGACTGTGATTCCCACTGAGTAATTCCCAATAACTGTGATTCCCAGTGACTGCAATTCCCCGTGACTTGTGATTCCCACTCTCTGTGATTCCCAGTGACTGGCTCCCAGTGACTGTGATTCCTAGTGACTGCGATTTACACTGGCTGTGATTCCCAGTGACTGAGATTCCCAATGACTGTGATTCCCACTTACTGTGATCCACATTGACTGATTCCCAGTGAGTCTGATTCCCACTGACTGTGATTCCCATTGACTGCGATTCCCAATGACTGTAATTCCCACTGTGATCCCAGTGACTGTGATTCTCAGTTACTGTGATTCCCGCTGACTGTGATTCCCACTGACTGTGATTCCCAGAGACTGTGATTCCCACTGACTGTGATTCCCAGAGACTGTGATTCCCACTGACTGTGATTCCCACTGACTGTGATTCCCACTGACTGTGATTCCCAGAGACTGTGATTCCCACTGACTGTGATTCCCAATGACTGTGATTCCCACTGACTGTGATTCCCAGAGACTGTGATTCCCACTGACTGTGATTCCCAATGACTGTGATTCCCACTGACTGTGATTCCCAGAGACTGTGATTCCCACTGACTGTGATTCCCAGAGACTGTGATTCCCGCTGGCTGTGATTCCGAGAGACTGTGATTCCCACTGACTGTGATTCCCAGAGACTGTGATTCCCACTGACTGTGATTCCGAGAGACTGTGATTCCCACTGACTGTGATTCCCAGAGACTGTGATTCCCAGTGACTGTGATTCCCCGTGACTGTGATCCCCCATGTCTCTGGGTGTCTCTATGAATAGACTGTAGCTCTGTGCATCAATAGACCATGATCCAGTTCCTTGTGTGGATATCAAGTGGACTATCCAGCTTTGTAGCGGGAAAGCGGATTTACAGGCCGGTGGGTGCGGTCACATCCCCGGGATGTTTCTCATTGCCAGGTATCCGTATCCGCTCCCTGGGCTGTACGGAGTGGAAGCAAGTCCTGAACTGAGAGGCAAACGGGGACAGCAAGGGTTAAGCTGTTGCGATTCCGTTTGCCAATGTTCTGCTCTGCTGCCTTTCCCCTGAGCAAAATATAATTATCAGTCTCACCGAGGCTTTGGAGAAAGCATTAGGAGGCTGATCGCCAAGGCTCCCTTTCCTTTTATCAGTCATTTCCTCCAACTTCATCAACAGCTTTCTCCGAGCGCGTTATCGGCTAACGTTCCTTGTGGATTAGCACAGTCAGGAGCCCAAGGGGGCTTTTCCATCGCCACGGTGGAGGGGGAGAGCGGATCATCTTCAATTAAATCCACCACCCCCCTCTCTCCCCGACCCCTCCCGGCCACCGCTCCCCCACCAAGCGTTAAATCACTCCGCACTCTCTATCCAATCTCACAAACCGCTGGAGAAAGCCATTTAATTAAATTAAAAACACTTCCCTCGTCGCCCCAGGCACCCCCATTCAGATTGGACATCATAGGCTGTAAGGACCCTGAGCTTAAATAGGAGCACCCCCTCCCCGTCCCCCCCCCCCACAACACCACCCCCTCCCCGTCCCACCCCTCCCCAACCTCTCGCCGCAGTCGTTCAAACCTCCACGTTCGACCAGTCTGAATCCCCGAGCTAACTTCGATTCTCACCTGCTGAATTTGCACGGAGATTCATCGGCCTGATCAGCACAGGACGAGGCCATTTGGCCCATCTGCTGTGTGCCGGACTTTCCGTTCTGCCTGAGCCACCTCCCACCTCACCCCCACTCCTTCCATTCCTTCCTATCCGCGGGGCAGCACGGTGGCCCAGCAGTTGGCGCTGCTGCCTCCTCACGGCGCGAGGGGTTCGATTCCCGGCTCGGGTCGCTGCCTGTGCGGAGTGTGCGCGTTCCCCCCGTGTCTGCGTGGGTTTCCTCCGGGTGCTCCGCTTTCCTCCCACAGTCCAAAGGTGTGAGAGTTGGGTTGATTGGCCGTACTAAATTGTCAGGGGGATTGACAGGGAGTTATGGGGAAAGGGCCTGAGTGGGATTGTAGTCGGTGCAGGCTCGATGGGCCGAATGGCCTCCTTGGTGCTGTAGGGATCCTGTGATTCTATGATTCTCCTTCATGTGTTCATCCACACGCATGTCTGCGTACCATCGGGATGTACAGGTATGCAGCACAGCAAGGGTTAACCAGGGACTGAAGAACAGCACCATCCACGGTATGATGTATAGAGTCACACGGTGAGTGATGCAGAGGGAATGTTCTGGAAGCTTCCCCACCCGCAAGGAGCAGCAGCACCATGCCTGACAGTAACCTGGGATCTGTAAATCATCAAAGACGAACAACAAAAGAGTCCATCTTTATAAATGCAAGTCTCAAGATCAAGATATTGAATGGACCATATTATAACAGTGACAAGCTCCACCTTCTCCCCACTCTCTGGGTAAAGATGTTTCTCCTGAATTCCCCATCAGATTGTATCAGCAGTCACCTTACTTTATTGACGCCTGGGGTGGGATTTTACAGCCCCTCTCACCAGTGGGATTTTCCGTTCCCGCAGATGTCAACAACAGTGACATCTCCAGACACCAGCGACCTCCCCCACCAGGACAGAGAGGGAAAATTCCCATCTGCTATTGGACTCGCTCACAAGTAGAAACATCACCTCTCTGATTAACAAAACTTGCGGTAACCAAGGATACAGCTTATATTTCTATCGAGCCTTTACCATAATGTATCACTTTAATGGACCTTCACTGGAACAATGTGGAAATAAAACTTGACCCAAAGGCGCCTGACGTAATAGCAGAATGGGTGAGGATTACTGCAGCAGGTTGGCACGGTGGCGCAGTGGTTAGCACTGCTGCCTCATGGTGCCAGGGGCCTGGGTTCGATTCCGGCCTAGATGTCTGTGTGGAGTCTGCACGTTCTCCCTTTGTCTGCCTGGGTTTCCTCCGGGTGCTCCCAAGATGTGCAGGTTAGGTGGATTGGCCGTGCTAAATTACCCCTTGGCATCAAAATTAAAGTTTTATTGATTAGTCACAAGCAGGCTTGCATTAACACCGCAATGAAGCTCCTGTGAAAATCCTCTAGTCGCCACTCTCCGGCGCCTGTTCGGGTACACCGAGGGAGAATTTAGCAAGGCCAACGCACCTGACCAGCAAGGCCTTTCGGACTGTGGGAGGAAACCGGAGCACCCGGAGGAAACCCATGCAGACATGGGGAGAACGTGTAGACTCGACACAGACCCAAGCCGGGAATCGAACCCAGGTCCCTGGTGCTATGAGGCAGCAGTGCTAACCACCGTGCCACCACGGGACGAGCTAGGGTAAAGGTATGGGGTTATGGGGATAGGGCCTGGGTGGGATTGTGGTTGGTGCAGACTCGATGGGCTGAATGGCCTCTTTCTGCACTGTAGGATTCTATAAATACTGGGCCTGGCCAGCCACACCTGCATCCCTGAAAATAACTTTTGAAAAGGTAGATTAGATTTAAGCCTCTTACAGGTTTCATGAACGGAAGAGAAAAGCCTCACGTCACACGTGCCTGAGTGAAACAAAGACACTCAGGAGACAAGTTAAGAGATCCCCGGAAAAGGAGATTGCAGCAATAACGGCAAACGCTGTTCCGTCCACACTGAGAGTTATAAAGAGAGCTCAGAGCCTCTGAAGGGCAGTTTAGACCAAATTGAAACGCACTGCCAGGCTGTGGAAAGATTACTTCCCCTGTCCACGAGGGACAGACACACAAACACCAGCTGTGACAACACCATTATAAAATGTCAAAGCCAGCAGAAAGATCGCTCAGGATAGAATCACAATTCCGAAAATGAATTTGGTTCCAATAACATGCACCTAAAAAAAAATTAGAGAGCTGTTTTGTCTCAGCCAGATACAGGATGTCCCTTTTTGGTGAATCTCTGGAATTCTCTGCCCGTTGAAGTGGTGGAGGCTGCCTCGCTAAATGTTTTTAAGACGCGGGTTGATGGGTTTTTGATAAGAGAGGGGATTAAGGGTTATGGGGAGAGGGCGGGAAAGTGGAACTGAGCCACGACAGATCAGCCATGATCTTATTGAATGGCGGGGCAGGCTTGAAGGGCTAGATGGCCTACTCCTGCTCCTATTTCTTATGTTCTTATGTTCTTATGTCCCTAGCTGGGCCCAGTATTTATTGCCCATCCCTAACTGCCCCTTGAGAAGGTGGTGGCGAGCTACCTTCCTGAACCGGCTGCAGCCCCTGAGCTGTAGGTACATCTGCAGTGCTGTTAGGGCGGGGGTTTCAGGATCCTGGTCCTGTGACAGTGAAGGAACGGCCGATATATTTCCAAGTCGGGATGCTGAGTTGCTCGAGGGGGTTGCAGTGCACCCAGGTATCAGCTGACCTGTCCTAGCTGGAAGGGGTCGTGGGTTTGGAAGGTGCTGTCTACGGAGCCTTGGTGAGTTCCTGCAGGGCATCTTGTAGATAGTACACACGGCTGTTACTGTGAGTCAGTGGTGGAGGGAGTGGATGTTTGTGGAAATCACTCATTCCACATTGTGTCTGATCTCTCCGTGTAATGTAACCCGTCAAATCCCAGTGTCATCCTGATAAATATATGGTACATTCAACCCAAGGTCAATACATCCTTTGTATGTGTTGGTGCCCAAGTATGTTAGCATCACGGGCAAGTCCAGTATTTATTGCCCATTCTAATTGCCTCTTGAGAGGGGGGTGGTGAGCTTCCTTTGTGTGAAGGAGTTCCTCCTCAACTCAGTCCTAAATCTGCTTCCCCTTATTTTGGGCCCATACCCCCTAGTTCTAGTTTCACCCACCCATGGAAACAACTTCCCTGCTTCTATCTTATCTATTCCCTTCATAATCTTATATGTTTCCATAAGATCTCCCCTCATTCTTCTGAATTCCAATGAGTATAGCCCCAGTCTACTCAGTCTCTCCCCATAAGTCAACCCTCTCAACTCTGGAATCAACCTAGTGAATCTCCTCTGCACCCCCTCCAGTGCCAGTATATCCTTTCTCAAGTAAGGAGTCCAAAACTGTACACAGTACTCCAGGTGTGGCCTCACCAGCACCTTATACAGCTGTAACATAACCTCGCTGTTTTTAAACTCCATCCCTCTAGCAATGAAGGACAAAATTCCATTTGCCTTCTTAATTACCTGCTGCACTGGCAAACCAACTTTTTTTGACTCATTCACAAGGATAGCTGGAAACACCACCACCTGAAGGTTCCCCTCCGAGTCACTCACCATCCCGACTTGGAAATACATCAGCCGTTCCTTCACTGTCGCTGGGTCAAAATCCTGGAACTCCCTCCCTAATAGCACTGTGAGTGTACCCGCACAATGTGGAGATGCCGGCGTTGGACTGGGGTAAACATGGTAAGAAGTCTCACAATGCCAGGTAAAAGTCCAACAGTTTATTTGGAGCAAACATCACTAGCTTTCGGAACTGGCTGTTCCTTCATCTGGTGGGTGGAACTCAGAGTTATAATCTGGAATGTACTTGAGGAATTCTGGGTGGTTTACATATAGATAGATATCCAAAGTGAATTACAGACTGGAATCTAATCGAGGGGTTCGGGGTGGTTTATATATAGAGTAAAAGACACCCGGGAGTGAGTTACAGACTGGAATCTAATCGAGTGGTTCAGTGTGGTTTATATATAGAATAACAGATACCCGGGAGTGAGTTACAGACTGGAATCTAATCGAGGGGTTCGGGGTGGTTTATATATAGAATAAAAGACACCCGGGAGTGAGTTACAGACTGGAATCTAATCGAGGGGTTCGGGGTGGTTTATATATAGAATAAAAGACACCCGGGAGTGAGTTACAGACTGGAATCTAATCGAGGGTTTGGGGTGGTTTAGATACAGAATAACAGATACCTGGGAGTGAGTTACAGACCGGAATCTAATCGAGGGTTTGGGTGGTTTATATACAGAATAACAGATACCCGGGAGTGAGTTACAGACTGGAATCTAATCGAGGGGTTCGGGGTGGTTTATATACAGAATAACAGATACCTGGGAGTGAGTTACAGACTGGAATCTAATCGAGGGGTTCGGGGCGGTTTATATACAGAATAACAGATACCTGGGAGTGAGTTACAGACTGGAATCTAATCGAGGGGTTCGGGGTGGTTTATATATAGAATAAAAGACACCCGGGAGTGAGTTACAGACTGGAATCTAATCGAGGGGTTCGGGGTGTTTATATATATAATAACAGATACCCGGGAGTGAGTTACAGACTGGAATCTAATCGAGGGGTTCAGGGTGGTTTATATACAGAATAACAGATACATGGGAGTGAGTTACAGACTGGAATCTAATCGAGGGGTTCGGGATGGTTTATATATAGAATAACAGATACATGGGAGTGAGTTACAGACTGGAATCTAATCGAGTGGTTCAGGGTGGTTAATATATAGAATAACAGATACATGGGAGTGAGTTACAGACTGGAATCTAATCGAGGGGTTCGGGGTGGTTTATATATAGAATAACAGATACCCGGGAGTGAGTTACAGACTGGAATCTAATCGAGGGGTTCGGGGTGGTTTATATATAGAATAACAGATACCCGGGAGTGAGTTACAGACTGGAATCTAATTGAGGGGTTCGGGATGGTTTATATATAGAATAACAGATACCCGGGAGTGAGTTACAGACTGGAATCTAATCGAGGGGTTCGGGATGGTTTATATATAGAATATCAGATATCCGGGAGTGAGTTACAGACTGGAATCTAATCGAGTGGTTCAGGGTGGTTTATATATAGAATAACAGATACATGGGAGTGAGTTACAGACTGGAATCTAATCGAGGGGTTCGGGATGGTTTATATATAGAATAACAGATACATGGGAGTGAGTTACAGACTGGAATCTAATCGAGGATTCGGGGTGGTTTATATATAGAATAACAGATACCCGGGAGTGAGTTACAGACTGGAATCTAATCGAGGGGTTCGGGATGGTTTATATATAGAATAACAGATACATGGGAGTGAGATGCAGACTGGAATCTAATCGAGGTGTTCGGGATGGTTTATATATAGAATAACAGATACCCGGGAGTGAGTTACAGAGTGGAATCTAATTGAGGGGTTCGGGATGGTTTATATATAGACTAACAGATACCCGGGAGTGAGTTACAGTCTGGAATCTAATCGAGGGGTTCGGGATGGTTTATAAATAGAATAACAGATACATGGGAGTGAGTTACAGACTGGAATCTAATCGAGGGGTTCGGGGTGGTTTATATATAGAATAACAGATACATGGGAGTGAGTTACAGATTGGAATCTAATCGAGGGGTTCGGGATGGTTTATATATAGAATAACAGATACCCGGGAGTAAGTTACAGACTGGAATCTAATCGAGGGGTTCGGGGTGGTTTATATATAGAATAACAGATACCCGGGAGTGAGTTACAGACTGGAATCTAATCGAGGGTTTCGGGGTGGTTTATATATAGAATGACAGATACCCGGGAGTGAGTTACAGACTGGAATCTAATCGAGGGGTTCGGGATGGTTTATATATAGAATAACAGATACCCGGGAGTGAGTTACAGACTGGAGTCTAATCGAGGGGTTCGGGATGGTTTATATATAGAATAACAGATACCCGGGAGTGAGTTACAGGCTGGAATCTAATCGAGGGATTTGGGGTGGTTTATATATAGAATAACAGATACCCGGGAGTGAGTTACTGACTGGAATCTAATCGAGGGGTTCAGGGGGTTTATATATAGAATAACAGATACCTGGCAGTGAGTTACAGACTGGAATCTAATCGAGGGGTTCGGGGTGGTTTATATATAGAATAACAGATTCATGGGAGTGAGTTACAGACTGAATCTAATCGAGGGGTTCGGGGTGGTTTATATATAGAATAACAGATACCCGGGAGTGAGTTATAGACTGGAATCTAATCGAGGGGTTCGAGGTGGTTTATATATAGAATAACAGACAATGGGAGTGAGTTACAGACTGGAATCTAATCGAGGGGTTCGGGATGGTTTATATATAGAATAACAGATATCCGGGAGTGAGTTACAGACTGGAATCTAATCGAGTGGTTCAGTGTGGTTTATATATAGAATAACAGATACCCGGGAGTGAGTTACAGACTGGAATCTAATCGAGTGGTTCAGGGTGGTTTATATATAGAATAAAAGACACCCGGGAGTGAGTTACAGACTGGAATCTAATCGAGGGGTTCGGGGTGGTTTATATATAGAATAAAAGACACCCGGGAGTGAGTTACAGACTGGAATCTAATCGAGGGTTTGGGGTGGTTTAGATACAGAATAACAGATACCTGGGAGTGAGTTACAGACCGGAATCTAATCGAGGGTTTGGGTGGTTTATATACAGAATAACAGATACCCGGGAGTGAGTTACAGACTGGAATCTAATCGAGGGGTTCGGGGTGGTTTATATACAGAATAACAGATACCTGGGAGTGAGTTACAGACTGGAATCTAATCGAGGGGTTCGGGGCGGTTTATATACAGAATAACAGATACCTGGGAGTGAGTTACAGACTGGAATCTAATCGAGGGGTTCGGGGTGGTTTATATATAGAATAAAAGACACCCGGGAGTGAGTTACAGACTGGAATCTAATCGAGGGGTTCGGGGTGTTTATATATATAATAACAGATACCCGGGAGTGAGTTACAGACTGGAATCTAATCGAGGGGTTCAGGGTGGTTTATATACAGAATAACAGATACATGGGAGTGAGTTACAGACTGGAATCTAATCGAGGGGTTCGGGATGGTTTATATATAGAATAACAGATACATGGGAGTGAGTTACAGACTGGAATCTAATCGAGTGGTTCAGGGTGGTTAATATATAGAATAACAGATACATGGGAGTGAGTTACAGACTGGAATCTAATCGAGGGGTTCGGGGTGGTTTATATATAGAATAACAGATACCCGGGAGTGAGTTACAGACTGGAATCTAATCGAGGGGTTCGGGGTGGTTTATATATAGAATAACAGATACCCGGGAGTGAGTTACAGACTGGAATCTAATTGAGGGGTTCGGGATGGTTTATATATAGAATAACAGATACCCGGGAGTGAGTTACAGACTGGAATCTAATCGAGGGGTTCGGGATGGTTTATATATAGAATATCAGATATCCGGGAGTGAGTTACAGACTGGAATCTAATCGAGTGGTTCAGGGTGGTTTATATATAGAATAACAGATACATGGGAGTGAGTTACAGACTGGAATCTAATCGAGGGGTTCGGGATGGTTTATATATAGAATAACAGATACATGGGAGTGAGTTACAGACTGGAATCTAATCGAGGATTCGGGGTGGTTTATATATAGAATAACAGATACCCGGGAGTGAGTTACAGACTGGAATCTAATCGAGGGGTTCGGGATGGTTTATATATAGAATAACAGATACATGGGAGTGAGATGCAGACTGGAATCTAATCGAGGTGTTCGGGATGGTTTATATATAGAATAACAGATACCCGGGAGTGAGTTACAGAGTGGAATCTAATTGAGGGGTTCGGGATGGTTTATATATAGACTAACAGATACCCGGGAGTGAGTTACAGTCTGGAATCTAATCGAGGGGTTCGGGATGGTTTATAAATAGAATAACAGATACATGGGAGTGAGTTACAGACTGGAATCTAATCGAGGGGTTCGGGGTGGTTTATATATAGAATAACAGATACATGGGAGTGAGTTACAGATTGGAATCTAATCGAGGGGTTCGGGATGGTTTATATATAGAATAACAGATACCCGGGAGTAAGTTACAGACTGGAATCTAATCGAGGGGTTCGGGGTGGTTTATATATAGAATAACAGATACCCGGGAGTGAGTTACAGACTGGAATCTAATCGAGGGTTTCGGGGTGGTTTATATATAGAATGACAGATACCCGGGAGTGAGTTACAGACTGGAATCTAATCGAGGGGTTCGGGATGGTTTATATATAGAATAACAGATACCCGGGAGTGAGTTACAGACTGGAGTCTAATCGAGGGGTTCGGGATGGTTTATATATAGAATAACAGATACCCGGGAGTGAGTTACAGGCTGGAATCTAATCGAGGGATTTGGGGTGGTTTATATATAGAATAACAGATACCCGGGAGTGAGTTACTGACTGGAATCTAATCGAGGGGTTCAGGGGGTTTATATATAGAATAACAGATACCTGGCAGTGAGTTACAGACTGGAATCTAATCGAGGGGTTCGGGGTGGTTTATATATAGAATAACAGATTCATGGGAGTGAGTTACAGACTGAATCTAATCGAGGGGTTCGGGGTGGTTTATATATAGAATAACAGATACCCGGGAGTGAGTTACAGACTGGAATCTAATCGAGGGGTTCGAGGTGGTTTATATATAGAATAACAGACAATGGGAGTGAGTTACAGACTGGAATCTAATCGAGGGGTTCGGGATGGTTTATATATAGAATAACAGATATCCGGGAGTGAGTTACAGACTGGAATCTAATCGAGTGGTTCAGGGTGGTTTATATACAGAATAACAGATACCCGGGAGTGAGTTACAAACTGGAATCTAATCGAGGGGTTTGGGGTGGTTTATATATAGAATAACAGATACCCGGGAATGAGTTACAGACCGGAATCTAATCGAGGGGTTCGGGGTGGTTTATATATAGAATAACAGATACCCGGGAATGAGTTACAGACTGAATCTAATCGAGGGGTTCGGGGTGGTTTATATATAGAATAACAGATACCCGGGAGTGAGTTACAGACTGGAATCTAATCGAGGGGTTCGGGGTGGTTTATATATAGAATAACAGATACCCGGGAGTGAGTTACAGACTGGAATCTAATCGAGGGGTTCAGGGTGGTTTATATATAGAATAACAGTTACCCAGGAGTGAGTTACAGACTGGAATCTAATCGAGGGGTTCAGGGTGGTTTATATATAGAATAACAGATACCCGGGAGTGAGTTACAGACTGGAATCTAATCGAGGGGTTCGGGGTGTTTATATATATAATAACAGATACCCGGGAGTGAGTTACAGACTGGAATCTAATCGAGGGGTTCGGGGTGGTTTATATATAGAATAACAGATACCTGGCAGTGAGTTACAGACTGGAATCTAATCGAGGGGTTCGGGGTGGTTTATATATAGAATAACAGATGCATGGGAGTGAGTTACAGACTGGAATCTAATCGAGGGGTTCGGGATGGTTTATATATAGAATAACAGATACCTGGGAGTGAGTTACAGACTGGAATCTAATCGAGGGGTTCGGGGTGTTTATATATAGAATAACAGTTACCCAGGAGTGAGTTACAGACTGGAATCTAATCGAGGGGTTCGGGGTGGTTTATATATAGAATAACAGATACCTGGCAGTGAGTTACAGACTGGAATCTAATCGAGGGATTTGGGGTGGTTTATATATAGAATAACAGATACCTGGCAGTGAGTTGCAGACTGGAATCTAGTTGAGGGGTTCGGGGTGGTTTATATATAGAATAACAGATACCCGGGAGTGAGTTACAGACTGGAATCTAATCGAGGGGTTCGGTGTGGTTTATATATAGAATAACAGATACATGGGAGTGAGTTACAGACTGGAATCTAATCGAGGGGTTCGGGATGGTTTATATATAGAATAACAGATACCCGGGAGTGAGTTACAGACTGGAATCTAATCGAGCGGTTCGGGATGATTTATATATAGAATAACAGATACATGGGAGTGAGTTACAGACTGGAATCTAATCGAGTGGTTCAGGGTGGTTTATATATAGAATAACAGATACATGGGAGTGATTATAGAGTAGTTTAAAAAAAAGAGCAGCATTGACAAGTTGGGTTGAAGGGCCTGTTTGCACGCTGTAAACCTCTCTGACACTGTGACTCTAAATCAGATCAAATCAATTCAAATCAATGGCTCAAGCCTCAGGGGAGACAGTGGCACGGCGGTATTGTTGCTGGACTAGTAATCCAGAGACCCAGGGTTCAAATCCCACCACAGCAGATGGTGAAATTTGAATTTAATAGTAGTCTGGTTGATTCATAGAATGCTTACAGCGAGGAAGGAGGCCATCAAGCCTGCACAGACCCAAACCCCATGCCCTTGACCCCACACAATTACCCTTCTGATCCTCCTGACACTAAGGAGCAATTTACTATGGCCAATCCACCTGACCTATACATATTGGGACACTAAGGAGCAATTTAGCATGGCCAATCCACCTGACCTATATGTATTGGGACACTATGGAGCAATTTAGCATGGCCAATCCACCTGACCTATATGTATTGGGACACTATGGAGCAATTTAGCATGGCCAATCCACCTGACCTATATGTATTGGGACACTATGGAGCAATTTAGCATGGCCAATCCACCTGACCTATATGTATTGGGACACTATGGAGCAATTTAGCATGGCCAATCCACCTGACCTATATGTATTGGGACACTATGGAGCAATTTAGCATGGCCAATCCACCTGACCTATATGTATTGGGACACTAAGGAGCAATTTAGCATGGCCAATCCACCTGACCTATATGTATTGGGACACTATGGAGCAATTTAGCATGGCCAATCCACCTGACCGATATGTATTGGGACACTAAGGAGCAATTTAGCATGGCCAATCCACCTGACCTATATGTATTGGGACACTAAGGGGCAATTTAGCATGGCCAATCCACCTGACCTATATGTATTGGGACACTATGGAGCAATTTAGCATGGCCAATCCACCTGACCTATATGTATTGGGACACTAAGGAGCAATTTAGCATGGCCAATCCACCTGACCTATACATATTGGGACACTAAGGGGCAATTTAGCATGGCCAATCCACCTGACCTATATGTATTGGGACACTATGGAGCAATTTAGCATGGCCAATCCACCTGACCTATACATATTGGGACACTAAGGGGCAATTTAGCATGGCCAATCCACCTGACCTATATGTATTGAGACACTAAGGAGCAATTTAGCATGGCCAATCCACCTGACCTATACATATTGGGACACTAAGGGGCAATTTAGCATGGCCAATCCACCTGACCTATACGTATTGGGACACTAAGGGGCAATTTAGCATGGCCAATCCACCTGACCTATACATATTGGGACACTAAGGGGCAATTTAGCATGGCCAATCCACCTGACCTATACATATTGGGACACTAAGGGGCAATTTACCATGGCCAATCCACCTAACCTGCATATCTTTGATGACCGTGAAACAACTGCTGTGAAAAACCCATCTGGCTCGCTAGTGTCCTTTAGGAACGGAAATCTGCCGTCCTTACCCAGTCTGGCCTACATGTGACTCCAGAGCCACTGCAATGTGGTTGACTCTTAAATACCCCTCTGAAATGAAGCACTCAGTTCAAGGGGCAATTAGGGATGGGCAAGAAATGCTGGTCCCATCAGCAACAACCACGGAAAGAACACTAAGAAAGATGCAAAGGTGAGAGAGAGAGGGCTGTAGTGTTCCAACATTTTCATTCTTAATCTGATTCCAACATTCCCCTCATGTCCCAGACTTTCCCTGATTTCTCGGCTACCCAAATTATCATCAACATCCCTGCCTGGCTCCCTCTGTCTGGAACTCATCCCAATCCCTACACGTTCCTCTCCCATTTCATTCTACTGACTTCAACGCTCTCTTCCATCCCACTGTCCGCTCCTGCCTCCTCCCAGTACCACTTGCTTCTGGCTATCTGTTATTCTATATATAAACTATCCTGAACCCCACGATTAGATTCCAGTCTGTAACTCACTCCTGGGTATCTGTTATTCTATATATAAACCACCCCGAACCACTCGATTAGATTCCGGTCTGTAACTCACTCCCGGGTATCTGTTATTCTATATATAAACCACCCTGAACCACTCGATTAGATTCCAGTCTGTAACTCACTCCCGGGTATCTGTTATTCTATATATAAACCACCCCGAACCCCTCGATTAGATTCCAGTCTGTAACTCACTCCCAGGTATCTGTTATTCTATATATAAACCACCCCGAACCACTCGATTAGATTCCAGTCTGTAACTCACTCCCGGGTATCTGTTATTCTATATATAAACCACCCCGAACCCCTCGATTAGATTCCAGTCTGTAACTCACTCCCAGGTATCTGTTATTCTATATATAAACCACCCCGAACCACTCGATTAGATTCCAGTCTGTAACTCGCTCCCAGGTATCTGTTAGTCTATATATAAACCACCCCAATCCTCTTGAGTCTGTAACTCACTCTGTCTCCTGGGTCTACATGATTATAAGTTGGTTTTATGCGTATAAAAATCTGTGACAGATACTGCTGAACTGTGACTGGTATATTCCGAAGTGTGTGGAACAATATACATTGAAATGAGTCACTAATGAATGTCTTTGGGCAGTTTAACAGGAAAAAAAACATTTTGCACACTTTCAGTCACAAACATCATTATTGGTAATTGCCTGGGATTCAACACTGGGAGAAATGCTGCCAATTTATGGGTCATATCGTATTAAAATGTTTCACTGCGTTTGATATGCTGAACTAAAAGGAGAGAGTGGGAAGGGAGTGAGTGAGGGGGGTAAAGAGAGGAAGGGGATAGATGGCAGGGAGAGAGGGACGAGGGAGAGAGAGTGGAGAATCAGTAAGTAAGAGAGTGACTGAAGGAGAGGTGGAGAGTGACAGGGGAAACACAAGGCAAGGAACATGGAGTGAGGGATTGTGTAAGGTTAAGAGTGTGTGCGGGACAGAAGCGAGAGAGCAGTAATTAGAAGGAAGATTGGCAAAGGGAAGTTGGGTAGAGTGAAACTGTGCGTAAGAGAAATCTAATTCATTTCATGTGATGCCAAATTCTTGCATAGTCACACACACTCATGCACACATTGAGCGACACAGTAGCACAGTGGTTAGCACTGCTGCCTCATAGCACCAGGGACTCAGGTTCAATTCCCGTCTTGGGTCACTGTCTGTGCAGAGTCTGCACACTCTCCCCATATCTGCGTGGGTTTTCCCCGGGTGTTCTGGTTTCATAGAACATAGAGCAGTACAGGCCCTTCAGCCCTCGATGTTGCGCCAACCAGTGGAACCAATCTAATGACCCTCTAACCTAAACTATTCCCATGTTATCCATATGCCTATCCACTGACCATTTGAACGCTCTTAAAGTTGGCGAGTCCACAACTGCTGCAGGCAGGGCATTGCACGCCTTTACTACCCTCTGAGTAGAGAACCTACCTCTGACATCCGTCCTATAATTACCACCCCTCAATTTAAAGCTATGTCCCCTCGTGTTAGCCATCACCATCCGAAGAAAAAGGCTCTCACTGTCCACCCTATCTAATCCTCTGATCATCGTGCATGCCTCAATTAGGTCACCTCTTAACCTTCTTCTCTCTAATGAAAGCAACCTCAAGTCCCTCAGCCTTTCCTCATAAGACCTTCCCACCATACCAGGCAACATCCTGGTAAACCTCCTCTGCACCCTTTCCAATGCCTCCACATCTTTCTTATAATGCGGTGACCAGAACTGTACGTAATACTCCAAGTGCTGCCGCACCAGAGTTTTGTACAGTTGCAACATGATCTCACAGCTCCGAAATTCAATCCCTCTACCAATAAAAGCCAACACACCTTAGGCCTTCTTAACAACCATTTGGTTTCCTAACACTTTCCGAAAGGCATGCTAAATTCTCCCTCTCCTTTTTACTGTTATATAAGAAATAAAAGAACGACCAGGGTGAGGTTTGGGCCAGTCAAGGATAGTAGTGGGAACTTGTGCATGTAGTCAGAAGAGATAGGAGAGGCGATGAATGAATACTTTTCTTCAGTGTTCACTAAGGAGAGGGGCCATGTTTTTGAGGATGAGTGTGTGATACAGGCTGATAGGATGGAGGAGGTAGATGCTCTGAGCGAAGATGTATTTGCAATTTTGAGAAACCTGAGGGTGGATAAGTCCCCTGGGCCAGATGGGATACATCCTAGGATACATTGGGAGGCAAAGGATGAGAATGTGGAGACTTTAGCTTCGATCGTTGGGTCCTCACTGTCCAAGGGGATAGTACCAGAGGACTGGAGAGTGGCAAATGTTGTTCCTCTTTTCAAGAAAGGAATTAAGAATGACCCTGGTAATTTTGGCCAGTTAGTCTTACTTCAGTGGTCGGTAAGTTAATGGAAAGGGTCCTGAGAGATAGGATTTATGACCATTTAGAAAGATTTAGTTTAATCCAGGATAGTCAGCAGGTAAGTCCTGCCTCCCAAATTTGATTGAATTCTTTGAGGAAGTGTGTGGACAAAGGTAGAGCAGTTGATGTCGTATACATGGATTTCAGCGAGGCGTTTGTTAAGGTTCCCGATGGCAGGCTCATAAGAAGATAAGGATGTGTGGGATAGTAGGAAATTTGGCCGATTGGATAAGTAACTGGCTGTCTCATAGAAGACAGAGGGTGGTGGTGGAAGGAAAATTTTCAGACTGGAGGCCAGTTACCAGCGGTGTACCACAGGGGTCAGTGCTGGGACCTCTGCTATTTGTGATTTCTATCAATGATTTGGAAGAGGGGGCTGAAGGGTGGGTTCGTAAATTTGCTGACGACACCAAGATTGGTGGAGTAGTGGACGAGGTGGAGGGCTCTTGCAGGCTGCAAAGAGACATTGATAGGATGCAGAGCTGGGCCAAAAAGTGGTAAATGGAGTTTAATCCTGATAAATGTGTGGATGAACAGAGGGATCTAGGTGTATGTGTACATAGATCCCTGAAAGTTGGGAATCAAGTAGATAGGGTTGTTAGGAAGGCATACGGTGTCTTGGCGTTTATTGGTAGGGGGATTGAATTTAAGAGCCGCAGCGTCATGTTGCAACTGTACAAAATTCTGGTGCGTCCGCACTTGGAGTATTGTGTGCAGTTCTGGTCCCCACATTATAGGAAGGATGTGGAGGCTTTGGAGAGAGTGCAGAGGAGGTTTACCAGGATGTTGCCTGGTATGGAGGGGAGGTCCTATGAGGAGAGACTGAGGGATTTGAGGTTGTTTTCGTTAGAAAGAAGGCAGCTGCGAGGGGACCTTATTGAAACATATAAGATGATTAGAGGTTTGGATAGGGTGGACAGTGATAGCCTTTTTCCTCGGATGGAGAAAGCTAGCACGAGGGGACATGGCTTTAAATTAAGGGGTGGTAGTTATAGGATGGATATCAGGGGTAGGTTCTTTGCCCAGAGGGTAGTGAGGGATTGGAATGCCCTGCCTGCTGCAGTTGTGGGTGCGCCTAGTTTGGGGGCGTTTAAGAGATCCGTGGATAGGTTTATGGATGGAAAGGGTTTGGTTTAGGTTAGAGGGTCATTGTTTTTTAACTGGTCGGCGCAACATCGTGGGCCGAAGGGCCTGTTCTGCGTTGTAATGTTCTATGTTCTATGTTCTAAATGTGAGGTGATTCATTTTGGTAGGACCAACTTGAATGCAGATTACAGGGTCAATGGCAGGGTTCTGAGGAATGTGGAGGAACAGAGAGATCTTGGGGTTCATATCCACAGATCTCTGAAGGTTGCCACTCAAATGGATGGAGCCGTGAAGAAGGCTTATAGTATGTTAGCGTTTATTAACAGGGGGTTTGAGTTTAAGGGCTGTGGGGTTATGATGCAACTATACCGGATGTTGGTGAGACCACATTTGGAATATTGTGTTCAGTTCTGGTCATCTCACTATAAGAAGGATGTGGAAGCATTGGAGAGAGTGCAGAGGAGATTTACCAAGATGCTGCCTGGTTTGGAGGGTAGGTCTTATGAGGAAAGGTTGAGGGAGCTGGGGCTTTTCTCTTTGGAGCGGAGGAGGATGAGAGGCAACTTAATAGAGGTTTATAAGATGATGAGAGGGATTGATAGAGTGGACATGCAGAGACTATTTCCTCAGGTGGATGTAGCTGTTACTAGGGGGCAGAACTATAAGGTTTATAGTGGGAGATATAGGAGGGATGTTCGGGGTAGATTCTTTACTCAGAGAGTGGTTGGGGTGTGGAACAGACTGTCTGCTGTGATAGTGGAGTCGGACACTTTAGGAACTTTCAAGTGGTTATTGGATAGGCACATGGGGCACTCCAGAATGATAGGGAGTGGGATAGCTTGATCTTGGGATTGGACATAGCTCAGCACAACATTGAGGGCCGAAGGGCCTGTACTGTGCTGTAATGTTCTATGTCTTACATACCTGAACAGGTGTCTGAGTGTGGCGACTGGGGGGATCGTCACAGTAACTTCATTGCAGTGTTAACGTAAGTCTACTTGTGACATGAATAAATAAACTTTAAACTCAAAACACTCACACTGACACAATCATACACACACTCACATAGACACACACATGCATTATCTCTCTGCGAATGTGAGACAGGTTCGGCTACAGAGACTCAGTAAAGGCTTGTTAGAGGGTTGAGTACTCTGCCTGTTTTTACTGACAGATGATCTTGACTTTAGCCATTTGTTCTCTAATCCAGGAACCAACACAAGGAAGTATTTACAAAAGGTACGGATATTCCAGAATGTGGCATTCCATCATCAAATAAGCCAACAAAGCACAGGTTCCTTCCCATCCACTCCCACCCTCCAAAGACAGGAAATTAAATCTCCCCAAGTAATACAACATGCTGAAACATCATCAGAATATTGTTTCAGCGAGGGGGTTTAAACACATTGTGTAGTGAAGTCAGATCATGAGGAGCGGATTTGAGTGAATTGATTATATAAAATCATCACATTCAGGAAGCTCCACCTATCCAACAAACATCCCTGTGACTCAGAAAGAGACAAATAGAATTCAAATTCTAAATATATATTCAAATGATCAGAAAAAAAATCACTTCCTTTCTACACAATCCCAATGGGTTCAGATAGCTTCCTATTCACTCCCATTTCACACAATCCCAATGGATCCAAACCCTTTCCCATTCACTCCCATTTCACACAATCCCAATGGATCCAAACCCCTTCTCATTCACTCCCATTTCACACAATCCCAATGGATTCAGATAGCTTCCCATTCACTCCCATTCTACACAATCCTAATAGATCCAAACCCCTTCCCATTCACTCCCATGCCACACAATCCCAATGGATCCAAACCCCTTCCCATTCACTCCCATGCCACACAATCCCAATGGAGCCAAACCCCTTCCCATTCACTCCCATTCCACACAATCCCAATGGATCCAAACCCCTTCTCATTCACTCCCATTCTACACAATCCTGATAGATCCAAACCCCTTCCCATTCACTCCCATGCCACACAATCCCAATGGATCCAAACCCTTTCCCATTCACTCCCATGCCACACAATCCCAATGGAGCCAAACCCCTTCCCATTCACTCCCATTCCACACAGTCCCAAGGGATCCAAACCCCTTCTCATTCACTCCCATGCCACACAATCCCAATGGATCCAAACCCCTTCCCATTCACTCCCATTCTACACAATCCTAATAGATCCAAACCCCTTCCCATTCACTCCCATTCCACACAGTCCCAAGGGATCCAAACCCCTTCTCATTCACTCCCATGCCACACAATCCCAATGGATCCAAACCCCTTCCCATTCACTCCCATTCTACACAATCCTAATAGATCCAAACCCCTTCCCATTCACTCCCATTCCACACAGTCCCAAGGGATCCAAACCCCTTCTCATTCACTCCCATTCCACACAATCCCAATGGATCCAAACCCCTTCTCATTCACGAAGATGATTGGAAAAGCAAATTGTGCGGAGGGTGTGGAAAGTCTGCAGAGGGTTCTGGATAGGCTGAGCGAGTGGGCGAGGACCTGGCAGATGGAGTATAATGTTAGCAAGTGTGAGGTTATCCACTTTGGCAGGAATAATAGTAGGAGGGATTATTATTTAAAGGGCAAAAAGCTGCAGCATGCTACGGTGCAGAGGGACCTGGGGGTCCTTGTGCATGAGTCGCAAAAACCCAGTCTGCAGGTGCAGCAGGTGGTCAAGAAGGCGAATGGGATGCTGGCCTTCATAGTGAAGGGGATAGAATATAAAAGCAGGGAGGTCTTGCTGCAACTGTACAGGGCACTGGTGAGGCCGCAGCTGGAGTACTGTGTGCAGTTTTGGTCACCACACTTGCGCAAGGATATTTTGGCTTTGGAGGGAGTGCCGAGGAGGTTCACTAGGCTGATACTGAAGATGAGGGGGTTGGACTATGAAGAAAGACTAAATAGACTGGGTCTGTACTCGTTGGAGTTTAGAAGGATGAGGGGGGATCTTGTAGAGACGTATAAGATAATGAAGGGGATGGATAGGGTAGAGGCAGAGAGATTCTTCCCGCTTAGAAAGGATAGCAGGTCTAGAGGGCACAGCCTCAAGATGGGGGGGGGGAGCAGTTTAGATCGGAGTTGAGGAGGAACTTCTTCACTCAAAGTGTGGTGAATCTCTGGAATTCTCTGCCCATTGAAGTGGTGGAGGCTACCTCGCTAAATATACTTAAGTCACGGGTAGATAGGTTTTTGACAGACAAGGGAATTAAGGGTTATGGGGAGAGGGCGGGAATGTGGAACTGAGCCATGACAGATCAGCCATGATCTTATTGAATGGCGGGGCAGGCTCGAAGGGCTAGATGGCCGACTCCTGCTCCTATTTCTTATGTTCTTATGTCATTCACTCTCAATCTACACAATCCCAATGGATCCAAACCCCTTTTCATTCACTCCCAATCTACACGATCCCAATGGATCCAAATACGTTTAGCCCCATTCTACACAATCCCAATGGATCAAATCCATTCCCAATGTTCTTGCCCACACTTCTGTATCCCACACTCTCCTCTCTCTCTGAGTCCCTCCCATCCCGAATCCCTCACCCTCCTCCACCCTGCCTCTTTGAGACTCTCCGAGGCCCCCTGTCGCACAATTCTTATAATCATAGAATCCTACAGTGCGGAAGGAGGCCATTCAGCCCATCGAGTCTGCACTGACCACAATCCCACCCAGGCTCTATCCCCATACGTTTACCCTAGCTAGTTCCCCTGACACTAAGCAGCAACTTAGCACGGCCAATCCACTAACACGCCCGTCTTTGGAGTGTGGGAGGAAACCGGACCATCCAGAGGAAACCCACGGAGACACGGGGAGAATGTGCAAACTCCACACGGACAGTGGCCCGAGCTGGGAATCGAACCCGGGTCCCTGTCGCTGTGAGGCAGCAGCACTAACTACTGTGCCACCGTGCTGCCCAATTATTCAATTGTTGTCTCAATCCCTGGCCCTATTGGAGTGTCGAACCCGATTCTCTGTGTCCCAAAGCCTCCCAGGCTGTGGCAGTCCTGCTCTCACTCAATCGCCTCCCCCAGCCCACCCTCAGCAACTCCCCAAAATCATTGTTGAGCTGTGTCCTGTGCCGTGTGTGTGAACACAGCTGGGTATCTCGCTGATATCTTCCACTCGTTGGGAGTGGAATTCCCCAGCGAAGATAAACTTAAAACTGCATTAATCTGATCGATCTGATTCCAAACCAAGGCCTTTGTTCAATGTGTTTCCTGCTGCATGTCTCTAATTAAGTTTCCCGGCAGTGAGTCAGTCAGTCTGGGATGGCGGTGAGCAAGGTCGTGCTGCTGGCTAATCTTTTCCTGATATTGTTGCGCGTATCGATCATACACCCAGTTATCGCCCTCCTGTAGGATCACGGCACCCAGCACAGAGAGAGGCCGCTCAGCCCACTGTGCCCAGTGCTGGCTCTTTGAAAGCTCTCTCAAATTAGCCCCCCCCCTCTCCGCCCCTTTCTCTTTCCCCCATAGGGTCTCACAGTGGGCAGCTGGGTTGGCACAGTGGTTAGCACGGCTGCCTCACAGCGCCAGAGACCCGGGTTCGATCCCCGGCCTCGGGTCGCTGCCCACGCAGAGGCTGCACATTCTCCCCGTGTCTGCGTGGGTTTCCTCCGGGCGCTTCCGGTTTCCTCTCACCGTCCGAAAGACGGGCTGGTTAGGGGCATTGGCCGTGCTAAGTTCTCCCGCAGTGGACCCGAGCAGGCGCTGGAGTGTGGCGACTAGGGGGTTTTCACAGTAACTTCATTAACTCGTCTTAGCTGTGAGGAGAGATTGGGTCAACTGGGGCAAGGGGAGACCTAATAGAGGTGTATAAAATTATGAAGGGTATAGACAGGGTGAACAGTGGGAAGCTTTTTTTCCCAGGTCCGAGGTGACAATCATGAGGGGTCACGGGTTCAAGGTGAGAGAGGGGCGCCAGGTATAACTCAGATATCAGAGGGATGTATTTTACACAGAGGGTGGTGGGGGCCTGGGATGCACTGCCAAGCGGGGTGGTGGAGGCAGAACGCTGGCATCCTTTAAGACTTACCTGGATAGTCACATGAGCATACTGGGAATGGAGGGATACAAACAAATGGTCTAGTTGGACCAATGAACGGCAGAGGCTTGGAGGGCCGAATGGCCTGTTTCCTGTGCTATACTGTTCTTTGTTCATTGCAGTGTTAATGTAAACCTATTTGTGACACAAGTAAATAAACGTTAAAAACTTTAAACTCTGTAAATCGTCTCCCTTTAGTATTGCTCCAATTCCCCCTCTTTTGAGAGTTCCCTTTTAGGCAGCGCCTTCCAGATCACAATAACTCTGTTTTCAAATACAAATCCCTCTCATCTCCTCCCGATTCCCAATTCTCCATGTCCCCGCCGGTTCCCCACCCTCCCGTCACTTTCTCCTCATTCGCTCCATCTAAACCCCCTCCCTCGAACGCCTCGATTCAATCTCCGCCTTAACCTTCCTCACTCTGAGGTGGACAATCCCAGCTTCTCCCAGTCTCTCCGACACGGACTGATCTCTCCTCACCTCCCCACCCCCCGGGAACATTCTGGAAAACCTCCTCCGTCCCCTCTCCAAGGCCTTGATGTCCTTTGGAAAGTGCGGAGCCCAGAAGTGGATCCAGGCCTCCAGCTGGGGCCCAAACGGTGATCCTCGAATTCTCCTCACACTCCGAGCTCGTGGGCTCTCACTCCCTCTGGAGAAACAAAGAACAAAAGAACGAGCAACAGTCCAGGCCCTTCAGCCCACCAAGTGTGAGCCTTTGGGATATCCTAACTGTGTGGGCGGTTTGAGGTTTGAACAAAAAGGATAGATGTAGTTCCCTCTTACAAACACTAGCCCTGTCCCGTCACCTGTTACTCATCATGATCTCCAATATCTCCACCAGAGGCCTGCTCCACAACCTCCTCCAGCTCCTACAACCCTCCCTATCTCGGTAACCCCCTCCAACCTCCCTATCTCTGTAACCTCCTCCAGCCCCTACACCACTCCCTATCTCTGTAACCTCCTCCAGTCCCTACAACCCTCCCTATCTCTGTAACTTCCTCCAGCCCCTACACCTCTCCCTATCTCTGTAACCTCCTCCAGTCCCTACAACCCTCCCTATCTCTGTACCCTCCTCCAGCCCCTACACCTCTCCCTATCTCTGTAACTTCCTCCAGCCCCTACACCCCTCCCTATCTCTGTAACCTCCTCCAGTCCCTACAACCCTCCCTATCTCTGTACCCTCCTCCAGCCCCTACACCTCTCCCTATCTCTGTAACCTCCTCCAGCCCCTACACCCCTCCCTATCTCTGTAACCTCCTCCAGCCCCGACAACCCTCCCTATCTCTTTAATCTCCTCCAGTGCCTACAACCATCCCTCTCTCAGTAACCTCCTCTAGCCCCTATAACCCTCCCAATCTCTGTAACCTCCTCCAGCCCTGACATCCCTCCCTATCTCTTTAACCTCCTCCAGCCCCTACAACCCTCCCTATCCGAGACCTTCTCCAGCCTCTGCAATCTTCCCTATCTTTGTAATCTCCTCCAGCCCCTACAACCCTCCCTATCTCTGCATTTCCCTCCAGTCCCTACAACCCTCCCTGTCTCTACGACCTCTACCGGCCCTTACAACCCTCCCTATCTCTGTAACCTCCTCCATCCCTACAACCCTCCCTATCAGAGACCTTCTCCAGCCCCTGCAATCTTCCCTATCTCTGCATTCCCCTCCAGTCCCTACAACCCTCTCTGTCTCTGTTACCTTCTCCAGCCCCGACACCTTTCCCTGCCTCTGCAACCTCCTCCAGCCCCTACCCCGCTCTGAGATCTCTGCGCTCCTCCAATTCTGGCCTCTTGACCATCCCCCGATCCCCATCGCTCCACCACTGGGATGGTGGGAGGGTGGGGGTTGGGGTGGGTGTGGGGAGGTGGTTTAAACTTTGGAATTTCCACCCTAAATCTCTCCGCCTCTCCCTCTCTCCTCCATTAAGACACTCCTTAAAGTCCGACCTCTTTCACCGTGCTGTTGTTCAGCTCTCGCTGATCTTTCCTGATAGGGTTCAGGGGAACTTTGTGGATGGAAATCACACCTGTGCAGGGCCTTGGAGAGTTCTCCCCATGTCGGAGGTGCTATATAAATGTAGGCTGTTGTGGCGAAGACGGAGAAGTGAATCATCGAATCCCTGCAGTGCACTAACCGCAATCCCACCCAGGCCCTATCCCAATAACCCCACTTGTTGCCCTGTCAATCCCTCTGACACTAAGGCCCAATTTAACAAGGCCAATCAACCTAACCCGCACATCTTTGGGCTGCGGGAGGAAACCGCATCGCCCAGAGGAAACCCACACAGACATGGGGAGAATGCGCAGACTCTACCCAGGCAGTGACCCAAGCGGGGAGTCGAACCCGGGTCCCTGGCGCTGTGAGGCAGCAGTGCTGACCACAGTGCCACCCCACGAGCGTGGGGAGTGCGAGATGGGAAGCTGAGGGGATGTCTACCGCTGGAGCGACTGGGTGTTTGAGAATCGGTGTCTCCCAGTGAACAGGTAGTTATTTATTAAGCTGCTCCGAGTGTCTGGGCTTTCAGTAACCGGGCTGCTGTCTTATCACCCCGAGTTGTTTACCTCCTGCATTCCAAGCACTCTCTCCCAGTCCGCATACCTTGCATGCTTCTGTCAGAGGGAGCGATTGCTTACTGCTGAGAGGAGAGGAGGTCAGAGACTCAGTCACGCTCGCCTCCCTCACTCATCTCCCCGGATGCCTTCCCATTGAATCACTGGGCCTGCTGTCTCTCTGCACCCCCAATCACTCAGCTCCACCCATATTCCCCAGGCCAGTGCCTGCATCAGGCTCTACCTGTGCCTCAGTGTGTGTGTGTGTGGCCCCAGAGAGGGAGACCTGCCTCTGGCTGGATCCCAGATAAATTAGACTACAGACAGAGGCAGGAGAAGGCCATTTGGCCCATCGAGCCCGCTCCAACGCACCGATGGCTGATCACAGGATTCCATTCCCCCGTCCACTCCACAGAGTTCTAAAATCCTGAGATCAAGGATCAGCCTATCCCAGTCTAAAATATATTCAATCATGGAGCATTTCAGTTTCTCTCAGACTCCCTGATTCTCTCTATCCCTTTCACTCACTGATACTCTCTCGCTCTCTCAGACTCTCCCTCTCAGGCTCTCTCGCTCTCTCAGACCCTCTCCTGCTCAGTTTTTCTCTCGTTCTCTCAGACTCTCTCTCTCTCAGATTCTCTCTCTCAGACTCTTTCTCTCTCTCAGACTCATTCTCTCTGACTCTCTCTATCAGGCTCTCTCTCAGACTCTCACTCTCTCAGACTCTCTCTCTCTCAGGTTCTCTCCCTTTTAGGCTCTCTCCCTCTCAGGCTCTGTCTCCCTCTTACTCTTCCTCACTCTCAGACTCTCTCTCTGAATCTCTCTCAGGATCTCACTTGCTCTGACTCTCTCTATCTCTCAGGCTCTTTTTTGCTCTGACTCTCTCACAGGTTCTCTCTCCCTCTGACTCTCTCTCTCTCTATCTGACTCTCTCTCTGACTTTCTCTCTCTCTGACTCTCAGACTCTCCCTCTGACCCTCTCTCTGACACTGTCTCGGACTCTCCCCCTGACTCTCTCTCTCTGAACTTCTCTCTGACTCTCTCGCAGACTCTCTCTCAGACACTCTCTCTCTCAGACTCCCTGACTCTCTCAGACTCTCTCTCTCTCTCTGACTCCCTGACTCTCTCAGACTCTCTAGACTCTCAGACTCTCTCTCAGACACTCTCTCTCTCTCAGACTCCCTCTCTCTCTCTCTGACTCTCTGACTCTCTCAGACTCTCTAGACTCTCTCAAGTACTATGCCCCTCAGTTCCTGGAGCAGGTAACTGTGTTGTTGGGTTCTGTCGGACGCCGTAACCTTATTGTCTTCAATGTCTCACCTTTACAAATGGACAAACTGTCTCCTGTTTCAGTCAATCTGAGCAAAATACTAAGGATGTTGGAATCTGAAACAGAAACAGAAAAGGCTGGAAAGTCTCAGCAGGTCTGAGAGCCTCTGTGGAGACAGAGCTGAAGGTATTATTGTGTGGGGAATGTATCTTGTTTCTTCATATCTTCATCACTCACTCTCACTGTAGCTACACACTGCCACCTCCTGACAACTGACTAGTTTCTCCTTGTCACCACTGTGATAACTTGGAGGAGGACTCTCTGTAACTACATGTTACAAAGGATTTATTTCAGCAATATTTACATCTGGGCAGTGAATGTCTACAGAACTGTAACACACGTCTGCTCTGAACCCCCTCTGGCTCCAATCGATGTTCCTTCCTGACCCAGGATACGAACCCCTGTATCCAATTGGGACGCATTCCCACACTGCCTGTCCATCTAATGTCCATACCCCCGCTCTCTCCCCATAGCCCTGTATCAATCCCCAAACTAATCCCACTGCCCCACTCTCTCCCCATAGCCCTGTATCAATCCCCAAACTAATCCCACTGCCCCACTCTCTCCCCATAGCCCTGTATCAATCCCAAACTAATCCCACTGCCCCGCTCTCTCCCCATAGCCCTGTATCAATCCCAAACTAATCCCACTGCCCCGCTCTCTCCCCATAGCCCTGTATCAATCCCAAACTAATCCCACTGCCCCGCTCTCTCCCCATAGCCCTGTATCAATCCCAAACTAATCCCACTGCCCCGCTCTCTCCCCATAGCCCTGTATCAATCCCAAACTAATCCCACTGCCCCACTCTCTCCCCACAGCCCTGTATCAATTCCAAACTAATCCCACTGCCCCACTCTCTCCCCATAGCCCTGATCAATCCCAAACTAATCCCACTGCCCCACTCTCTCCCCATAGCCCTGTATCAATCCCAAACTAATCCCACTGCCCCGCTCTCTCCCCATAGCCCTGTATCAATCCCAAACTAATCCCACTGCCCTGCTCTCTCCCCATAGCCCTGTATCAATCCCAAACTAATCCCACTGCCCTGCTCTCTCCCCATAGCCCTGTATCAATCCCAAACTAATCCCACTGCCCCGCTCTCTCCCCATAGCCCTGTATCAATCCCAAACTAATCCTGCTGCCCTGACCCTCTCCCCAGTGCCCTGCTTTATCTTCTGATTGAGCTGTTAATCTGATTTTTCTTGCGGAGATGAATGCTCTCTGTCTCAGCCACTCTCTGAGGGGAGGAAATCATTTGGTTAACAATCGCAAGCGGTAACCAGATCTCCGTTGTCCTCCCTCTGTATATGCTTTGAAATCAGGTGATGGAGTTTGTGGTGAGAGTCTTGCCGTGTTAGCCCGCAGAATTCTTCACCCTTTCAGCGCCTGGTTATTCGATCAGCTCCTGGCTCTCTCTGCTCCTGTGGGGAGGGACGGTCTCAGGAACCCAGTATCACATTGACGGAACCTCCCGGCTGTGACCTTGCTCCGTCCGTGAGGCCTCATAGTCCTCAAGTTTTTTTATAATTCATCTGCGGGGAAGGGGGTGTCGCTGGCTGGCCAATATTTATTGCCCATCCCTAACTGCCTGAGGGTCAACCTCATCGCTGTGACTCTGGAGTCACATGTGGGCCAGACCAGGTAAGGACGGCAGATTTCCTTCCCTCAAATGGGTATTAGTGAACCAGATGGGGTTTATCCAGCAATGGTTTCTTTGTCATCAATACATTCTTAATCCCAGGTATTTTTTAATAGAATTCAAATAACATAAGAACATAAGAACATAAGAAATAGGAGCAGGAGTAGGCCATCTAGCCCTTCGAGCCTGCCCCGCCATTCAGTAAGATCATGGCTGATCTGTTGTGGCTCAGTTCCACTTTCCCGCCCTCTCCCCATAACCCTTAATCCCCTCTCTTATCAAGAACCCATCAACCCGCTTCTTAAAAATATTTAGCGAGGCAGCCTCCACCACTTCAACGGGCAGAGAATTCCAGAGATTCACCACCCTTTGAGTGAAGAAGTTCCTCCTCAACTCCATTCTAAACCGCCTCCCCTTTATCTTGAGGCTGTGCCCCCTAGTCCTACTGTCTTTTTTGAGCGGGAAGAGTCTCTCCACCTCTATCCTATCCATCCCATTCATCATCTTATACGTCTCAATGAGATCTCCCCTCATTCTTCTAAACTCTAACGAGTACAAGCCTAGTTTATTCAGCCTCTCCTCATAGCTCAATCCCCTCAACTCCGGTATCAGCCTAGTAAACCTCCTCTGCACTCCCTCCAGGGCCAAAATATCCTTGCGCAGGTGCGGCGCCCAAAACTGCACACAGTACTCCAGCTGCGGCCTCACCAATGCCCTATACAGCTGCAGCAAGACCTCCCTACTTTTATATTCAATCCCCCTCGCTATGAAGGCCAGCATCCCATTCGCCTTCCTGACCACATGCTGCACCTGCAAGCTGGGTTTTTGCGACTCATGCACAAGGACCCCGAGGTCCCTCTGCACCGTCGCCTGCTGCAGTTTTTCGCCACGTAAGTAATAGTCCTTCCTACCATTCTTCCTACCAAAGTGGACCACCTCACACTTGCCAACATTAAATTCCATTTGCCATTTCCTGGCCCATTCGCCCAGCCTATCTAGATCCTTCTGCAGACTCTCCACACCCTCCGCACAATTTGCCTTTCCCCCAATCTTGGTGTCATCAGCAAATCCGCCCTTTGCCGTGGTGGGATTCGAACCCAGGTCCTCAGAACATTAGCTGACTTTCTGGATTAATAGTCCAGTGATAATACCACCAGGCCATCGCACACTGATGATCCTTCAGGCTTACGTTCTCAAGTGTCATCAGTGATGTTAGCGCGCAGGCATTCCCACAAAGCAATGGGGATCCCGGTTCGAGTCCCACCACGGCAGCTGGGGGAATTTCGAATTCGATTAAAAAAAATTTGGAATTAAGATTTGGAATTAAAATTTGCTGGAAAAACCCACCTGGTTCACGAATGCCCTTGAGGGAAGGAAATCTGCCATCCTTACCCAGCCTGGCCTACTTGTGAGTCCAGAGCCACAGAAAAATGGCTGAATCCCAGCAACCCTCAGGATATGGGCAATAAATATTGGCCCAGCCAGCGATGCCCGTGTCTCACAGATGAATAAAAATAAGATCCCATGTCACGCCAGCCCTAAAGCACCAGAGCGATTGATTATCTGTTTGATTGAAATATAAATGTGAAATATACCTTAGTGATGGAAAGGGTTAGGCATGAACCTCGGGTCAGTAGTTTTAGCTGGGGGAAGGGTAATTATGAGGCTATTAGGAGAGAATTAGGAAGCATAGGTTGGACTAGGAGATTACAGGGACTGGGAACGTCCGAAATGTGGAATTTTTTCAAGGAACAGCTACTGCGGGTCTGTGATAGGTATGTCCCTGTCAGGCAAGGAGGATTTGGTAGGGCTAGGGAACCGTGGTGTACTAAAAAAGTTGATTCGTTGGTTAGGAAGAAAAAGGAGGCTTATGATCGGATGAGGCTTGAGGGCTCAGGTAGTGCATTAGAAAGCTTTAGATTGGCTAGGAGGGAGTTGAAGAGGGAGTTAAGAAGGGCTAAAATAGGACATGAGATGACTTTGGCTGATAGGATTAAGGAGAATCCTAAGGCGTTCTATAGGTATGTCAAGAACAGAAGGTTGGTTAGGGCAAGATTAGGGCCAGTTATAGACAGTAGAGGGAAGTTGTGTGTGGAACCAAAAGAGATTGGAGAGGCATTGAACCAATATTTCTCTTTGGTGTTCACGCAGGGGGACATGAATGTAGCTGAGGAGGACACTGGGGTGCAGGGGTGTAAAATAGACAGTATTGCAGTTGATACCGGGGATGTGCTGGATATTCTAGAGGGCTTGAAAATAGATAAGTCCCCTGGTCCGGATGGGATTTACCCTAGGATTCTCTGGGAGGCTAGAGAGGTGATTGCAGAGCCTCTGGCTCTGATCTTCAGGTCATCGTTGGTCTCTGGTATAGTACCGGAAGATTGGAGGACAGCGAATGTTGTCCCATTGTTTAAAAAGGGGAACAGAGACTTCCCTGGGAATTATAGACCAGTGAGTCTTACTTCTGTTGTGGGCAAGGTTTTAGAAAGAATTATTAGGGATAGGATTTATAGTTATTTGGAGAGTAATGAATTGATTGGAGATAGTCAGCATGGTTTTGTGAAGGGTAGGTCGTGCCTTACTAACCTTATTGAGTTCTTTGAGAAAGTGACCAAAGAGGTGGATAGGGGTAAGGCAGTTGACGTGGTATATATGGATTTTAGTAAGGCGTTTGATAAGGTTCACCATGGTGGGCTTCTGCAGAAAATGCAGATGTATGGGATTGGGGGTAATCTAGGTACTTGGATCAGGAATTGGTTAGCAGATAGGAGACAGAGGGTGGTGGTTGATGGTAATTATTCATCATGGAGTTCGGTTACGAGTGGTGTGCCTCAGGGATCTGTTTTGGCGCCACTGCTGTTCGTAATCTTTATTAATGATCTGGATGAGGGTATAGTTGGGTGGATTAGTAAGTTTGCTGATGACACCAAAGTCGGTGGTGTGGTAGATTGTGAGGAAGGGTGTCATAGTTTGCAGGGTGACTTAGACAGGTTGCAGAGCTGGGCCGCGAGGTGGCGGATGGAGTTTAATGTGGAGAAGTGTGAGGTAATTCATTTCGGTAGGAATAACAGATGTGTTCAGTATAGGGCTAACGGGAGGACTTTGAATAGAGTGGAGGAGCAGAGGGATCTAGGTGTATGTGTACATAGATCCCTGAAAGTTGGGAATCAAGTAGATAAGGTAGTTAAGAAGGCATACGGTGTCTTGGCGTTTATTGGTAGGGGGATTGAATTTAGGAGTCGCAGCGTCATGTTGCAACTGTACACAACTCTGGTGCGGCCGCACTTGGAGTACTGTGTGCAGTTCTGGTCCCCACATTACAGGAAGGACGTGGAGGCTTTGGAGAGGGTGCAGAGGAGGTTTACCAGGATGTTGCCTGGTATGGAGGGGAGGTCATATGAGGAGAGACTGAGGGATTTGGGGTTGTTTTCGCTGGAAAGAAGGCGGCTAAGAGGGGACCTTATTGAAACATATAAGATGATTAGAGGTTTAGATAGGGTGGATAGTGATAGCCTTTTTCCTCGGATGGAGAAAGCTAGCACGAGGGGGCATGGCTTTAAATTAAGGGGGGGTAGTTATAGGACGGATGTCAGGGGCAGGTTCTTTACCCAGAGGGTGGTGAGGGATTGGAATGCCCTGCCTGCTGCGGTTGTAAATGCGCCTAGTTTGGGGGCGTTTAAGAGATTTGTGGATAGGTTTATGGACGAAAAGGGATTGGTTTAGATTAGTGGGTCATTGTTTTTTTTTATAAAACTGGTCGGCGCAACATCGTGGGCCGAAGGGCCTGTTCTGCGCTGTAATGTTCTATGTTCTATGTTCTAAATGTGGCCCCAACACTGCAGAATGAATCCAGATCAAATTGCAGCTCAGCACTGGTTATAGAATTTAATATTGGTGCAAAGAAGTGAGAAATCAAACAGTGCAGCACTCCCTCAGTACTGACCCTCTGACAGTGCGGCACTCCCTCAGTACTGACCCTCTGACAGTGCGGCACTCCCTCAGTACTGACCCTCTGACAGTGCGGCACTCCCTCAGTACTGACCCTCTGACAGTGCGGCACTCCCTCACTACTGACCCTCTGACAGTGCGGCACTCCCTCACTACTGACCCTCTGACAGTGCGGCACTCCCTCAGTACTGACCCTCTGACAGTGCGGCACTCCCTCAGTACTGACCCTCTGACAGTGCGGCACCCCCTCAGTACTGACCCTCTGACAGTGCGGCACTCCCTCAGTACTGACCCTCTGACAGTGCGGCACTCCCTCAGTACTGACCCTCTGACAGTGCGGCACTCCCTCAGTACTGACCCTCTGACAGTGCGGCACTCCCTCACTACTGACCCTCTGACAGTGCGGCACTCCCTCACTACTGACCCTCTGACAGTGCGGCACTCCCTCACTACTGACCCTCTGACAGTGCGGCACTCCCTCAGTACTGACCCTCTGACAGTGCGGCACTCCCTCAGTACTGACCCTCTGACAGTGCGGCACTCCCTCAGTACTGACCCTCTGACAGTGCGGCACTCCCTCAGTACTGACCCTCTGACAGTGCGGCACTCCCTCAGCACTGACCCTCTGACAGTGTGGCACTCCCTCAGTACTGACCCTCTGTGTGTCCTGGTGTCCAGCATCCAATGTTCACCCCCTTACCCCCATCACTATAATTAGTGCTCAGAGTGGTCAACACATTCCTGTTTGTGGGATCGTGCTGTGTAAAGATTTACGCCTTTGCGACATTTCACCAACGACTCGCCTTCTTGGAGGTATTTCATTGGTTGCCACTCACAGTGGGACGTCCAGGGATTGTGAAAGGCGCTACAGAAATGCACGCCCATGAGTCAGCCCACCGCGGGCTTCACATCCTGATTGTCTCAATCTTTTGGGGGCTCCCTCCGCCAGAGTTCAAATGAACGAAGCTTAATTCTTTGCATGGGGAAGTTGATGGTAACTGAATCCTCCTCGCTCCTGCCTTCTCTCTCGCTCTCTCTCTCTCTCTCATTAAGTCTTATCTTTGCTCAGTTGCGCACACAGCCCTCAGCTAAAACGGGCACTGCCCCAAGAATGAGTGTGTCGTGAGGCGCTACCGCCACCTGCTGCCCTCCCCTGGTAATGGAGCCACAGGAAATCTATTCGCTGTTGTTCCGCTGTTCCTTTCCAATCATTGTCTGTCTTCTGTTGTATGCCCCTCTGCGCCCCCCCCACCCCCTCCCCCCTCCCACCTCCCCCCATCAGCTCCCGCTCCCCCCCAACCCACACCCCAATAATGCCCAGCACTGCTGGAGCTCAGCCTGGAGGCTATTCAACTGTAGGTTGCATCACTCCACAAGATTCCACCCGTGCCCCCTCCCCTTCCGACACACATCCGACTGGATTAAGGGAGGGATGAGGGGATAGAAAGTTTGAGTCGGAATCTGTCTGCTCGATGGGACATTGTGGCACTGTTTGGGGTCAGTGTTGTCGGTCGTGGCGATGGCATTGGCACTGAGCTGGACAATGGGCCTCGGCTGCCCACTCTCTGAGCAGGGACCTCGGCCCACTGCCCAGTGGTCTCTGTCCACTGACTAGTGCCCTCTGTCCACTGACCGGTGCCCTCTGTCCACTGACCGGTGCCCGCTGCAGCCTCACCCACTGACCGGTGCCCTCGCCCACAGATCAGTGCCCTCTGCCCACTGATGATGCTCTCTGCTTACTGACCAGTACCCTCTGCCCTTTGCCCTCTGCAGCCTCGCCCGCTGACCAGTGCCCTCGCCCACTGACCGGTGCCCTCTGCAACCTCGCCCACAGATCAGTGCCCTATCCCCATTGACCAGTACCCTCTGCCCACTGACCTGTGCCACCTGTCCAGTGAGCATTGCCCTGTGTGGCTTTGGTTCTCCCCCCCACCCCGTCTCCATCCTGCCACCTCACCGTTGCCAGGCTGCTCTGGGTTCCAGTTGGAACGGGGCCATTGATCGAGAGGGTCCGAGAGGGAGCGGGTGCTGCCGCGCAGATCGATGCCAACCTCGGTATCACCGGCTACCCGCTCCCACCAGGAGAACCCGGAACTTGGAGCTGCGGCCGGCGTCCGTCCCCTTTAACCGCACCCCACCTCTTGTCCGTCCCCTCAGTGAGCCCCAAAATTCCAGGGGTGCCCCGCAGAAGTTCTTGGCACCAGTGGGAAGGGGGTATCTCCGCCTCGTCACGATGGGGTCCAGGGAAAGCCCCCCCACCCCCTCCCACCCTGCCAGGAGGCCATTTGGCCCCTCGAGCCTGCTCCACCATTCAATGCAGTTGGTCTGATTATGGACTCAACTCCTTCTCCGACCTAACCCTTTCCACAATCCTCGACCACCACACTGATCCCCTGGTCCATCAGGAAGATGTCTAACTCAGCCTGGAATACATCCACTGACCCACACTGCTCTCCGCAAGAGAGGCAGAGAATTCCACAACGGAAAAAACTCGGATAATGGAATCTGAAAGCAAAAGAGAAAATGCTGGAAAATCTCAGCAGGTCTGGCAGCATCTGTGAGGAGAGAAAAGAGCTGATGTTTTGAGCCTTTGACGTAGAATCCTACAGTGTAGAAGGAGGCCATTCAGCCCATCGAGTCTACACCGACCACAATCCCACCCTGGCCCTGTCCCCATACATTTACCCCAACTAGTCCCCCTGACACTAAGGGTTAATTTAGCACGGCCAATCCACCCAACCCACACATCTTTGGGCTGTGGGAGGAAAGCGGAGCACCCGGAGGAAACCCACGCAGACATGGGGAGAATGTGCAGACTTCACACAGACGGTGACCCAAGAGCCAGGACTCGAACCTGGGTCCCTGGCGCTGTGAGGCAGCAGTGCGCCACTGTGTCATCCGGTGGAGTTGAATTAACGCTGCAATGAAGTTACTGTGAAAATCCCCCAATTGTCACAATCCAGCGCCTGTTTTTGATTTGCTTAGTTATAGACACATGTATTAGTACACAGTGAAAAGCATTGTTTCTTGTGCTATACAGATAGGGCATACCATTCATAGAGAAGGAGAGAGTGCAGAATGTAGTGTTACAGTCATCGCTAGGGTGTAGAGAAAGATCAACTGAATATAGGGTAGGTCCATTCAAATGTTTGACAGCAACAGGGAAGGAGCTGTTCTGGAGTTGGTTGGTACGTGATTTCAGACTTTTGTATCTTTTTCCCAACGGAAGAAGATGGAAGAGAAAATGTTTGGGGTGCATGTTTGATATTTGTGTAGCAGTGGTTTAGGATGTTTGGGCCCTAGCGGAACAGGAAATGTGGTAACTTGATGGGACGTGCTGAGTTCGGGTACAATGAGAGAGAATTTAGCATGGCCAATGTACCTAACCAGCGTATACTGTCAGAGGTGGAGATGCCGGCATTGGATCAAGGTGGGGACAGTAAGAAGTCTCACAGGTTAAAGTCCAACAGGTTTATTTGGAATCACGAGCTTTCGGAGTGCTGCCCCTTCATCAGGTCAGACACCAATCAAGCACAGTGAGCGTCGATCAGTTATCAGACACACATCATCAAACATAGAATAATTGGTCACCACACCATCACCAGGACATCACTGACTTAACAATCTAACCAAGAAAACTTTCTTTACACCCTCACGTTCCACATAATTGCAAAACACATCGCAATCTAAATGTCTCAGGCACCAGTGTTGAGGTTCATCCTCAGTAGAGAGTGAGGACACTACTTGTGTGGGTGGGGAACATATCCAGTTACAGGGAGGTAGAAACATGGCTGAAAAATAAATAAAACTGAATGTACCCACCCCGGGTATTTATAAAATGCCTGAGATTGTCCAGTGTAAAGCCCATATGACCCAGTCCCACACACCACCACTCCACACCCTACACCACGCACAGACAGAGAGAGAAGTGGGGAGGTTTAGAGGGGGAGTTCCAGAGTTTAGGGTCACCCCCCGCCCCGAGGCAGCCCGAGACCCAACCGCCAGCAGTGGGGCGATGGGAATCGGCTCGAGAGGCCAGAATTGGAGGACTGCAGAGATCTCGGAGGGCTGCAGGGGTTGGAGGAGGCTACAGAGATAGGGAGGGTTGTAGGGGATGGAGGAGGATGCAGAGATAGGGAGGGTTGTAGGGGATGGAGGAGGATGCAGAGATAGGGAGGGTTGTAGGGGCTGGAGGAGGTTACAGGGATAGGGAGGGGTGTAGGCGCTGCAGGAGGTTACAGGGAAAGGGAGGGTTGTAGGGGCTGGAGGAGGTTACACAGATAGGGAGGGTTGTAGGGGCTGGAGGAGGTTACAGAGATAGGGAGGGTTGTAGGGGCTGGAGGAGGTTACAGAGATAGGGAGGGTTGTAGGAGCTGGAGGAGGTTACAGAGATAGGGAGGGGTGTAGGAGCTGGAGGAGGTTACAGAGATGGGGAGGGTTGTAGGGGCTGGAGGAGGTTACAGAGATAGGGAGGGGTGTAGGAGCTGGAGGAGGTTACAGAGATGGGGAGGGTTGTAGGGGCTGGAGGAGGTTACAGAGATGGGGAGGGTTGTAGGGGCTGGAGGAGGTTACAAGGATAGGGAGGGTTGTAGGGGCTGGAGGAGGTTACAGAGATAGGGAGGGTTGTAGGGTCTGGAGGAGGTTGGAATCCAGCTCTCCTCTCTCACAGAGGCAGATTTTGTCATTAAGGGCAGCAGGATGACAGGGATACTGTGGGTGAGGTGGGAACCTGCGGGGAAAAACTCCCCCTCCCACTCCCCTTCCCCCTCCCCAGCCCTCAGCTCTGGTTAGCGAGGTTTGAGTGACAGACAAACTCCTGCAGAATAGTGCGTGCGATCTCCAGGTCATTGCGTGCGATGCCCAGGGCCTTGTGGACATCCTGTGGCAGGTATCCCTCTCGGATCAGTATCATTGCGGCGTGTGGGTGACTGGCTGGCTGTGCCGAGGGACCAGGCGGGGAACCTGCGGGGAAAAACACACCAGCTTTCACAATCCGCACAAAGGCCATTCGCTCCATCCTCCCAGTGCTGGAATACACCTCCCTTCCCACAGCCAGGCCTCTGTCCATCCCCCTCTGCACCCCACCCTCATCTCCATATCCTCTATCTCCTTTCTGTAACTTCCTCCAGCCCCGACAACCCTCCCTATCTCTGTAAACTCCTCCAGCCCCGACAACCCTCCCTATCTCTGTAACCTCCTCCAGCCCCGACAACCCTCCCTATCTCTGTAAACTCCTCCAGCCCCGACAACCCTCCCTATCTCTGTAACCTTCTCCAGCCCCTACAACCCTCCCTATCTCTGTAACCTTCTCCAGCCCCTACAACCCTCCCTATCTCTGTAACCTCCTCCAGCCCCTACAACCCTCCCTATCTCTGTAACCTTCTCCAGCCCCTACAACCCTCCCTATCTCTGTAAACTCCTCCAGCCCCGACAACCCTCCCTATCTCTGTAACCTCCTCCAGCCCCTACACCCCTCCCTATCTCTGTAACCTCCTCCAGCCCCTACACCCCTCCCTATCTCTGTAACCTCCTCCAGCCCCTACAACCCTCCCTATCTCTGTAACCTTCTCCAGCCCCTACACCCCTCCCTATCTCTGTAACCTCCTCCAGCCTCTACACCCCTCCCTATCTCTGTAACCTCCTCCAGCCCCTACAACCCTCCCTATCTCTGTAACCTCCTCCAGCCCTACAACCCTCCCTATCTCTGTAACCTCCTCCAGCCCCTACAACCCTCCCTATCTCTGTAACCTCCTCCAGCCCCTACAAGCCTCCCTATCTCTGTAACCTCCTCCAGCCCCTACAACCCTCCCTATCTCTGTAACCTCCTCCAGCCCCTACAACCCTCCCTTTCTCTGTAACCTCCTCCAGCCCCTACAACCCTCCCTACCTCTGTAACCTCCTCCAGCCCCTACAACCCTCCCTATCTCTGTAACCTCCTCCAGCCCCGACAACCCTCCCTATCTCTGTAACCTCCTCCAGCCCCGACAACCCTCCCTATCTCTGTAACCTCCTCCAGCCCTGACAACCCTCACTATCTCTGTAACCTTCTCCAGCCCCTACAACCCTCCTTATCTCTGTAACCTTCTCCAGCCCCTACAACCCTCCTTATCTCTGTAACCTTCTCCATCCCCTACAACCCTCCCTATCTCTGTAACCTTCTCCAGCCCCTACAACCCTCCTTATCTCTGTAACCTCCTCCAGCCCCTACAACCCTCCCTATCTCTGTAACCTCCTCCAGCCCCTACAACCCTCCCTATCTCTGTAACCTTCTCCAGCCCCTACAACCCTCCCTACCTCTGTAACCTCCTCCAGCCCCGACAACCCTCCCTATCTCTGTAACCTCCTCCAGCCCCTACACCCCTCCCTATCTCTGTAACCTCCTCCAGCCCCTACACCCCTCCCTATCTCTGTAACCTCCTCCAGCCCCTACAACCCTCCCTATCTCTGTAACCTTCTCCAGCCCCTACACCCCTCCCTATCTCTGTAACCTCCTCCAGCCTCTACACCCCTCCCTATCTCTGTAACCTCCTCCAGCCCCTACAACCCTCCCTATCTCTGTAACCTCCTCCAGCCCTACAACCCTCCCTATCTCTGTAACCTCCTCCAGCCCCTACAACCCTCCCTATCTCTGTAACCTCCTCCAGCCCCTACAAGCCTCCCTATCTCTGTAACCTCCTCCAGCCCCTACAACCCTCCCTATCTCTGTAACCTCCTCCAGCCCCTACAACCCTCCCTTTCTCTGTAACCTCCTCCAGCCCCTACAACCCTCCCTATCTCTGTAACCTCCTCCAGCCCCTACAACCCTCCCTATCTCTGTAACCTCCTCCAGCCCCGACAACCCTCCCTATCTCTGTAACCTCCTCCAGCCCCGACACCCCTCCCTATCTCTGTAACCTCCTCCAGCCCTGACAACCCTCCCTATCTCTGTAACCTTCTCCAGCCCCTACAACCCTCCTTATCTCTGTAACCTTCTCCAGCCCCTACAACCCTCCTTATCTCTGTAACCTTCTCCATCCCCTACAACCCTCCCTATCTCTGTAACCTTCTCCAGCCCCGACAACCCTCCCTATCTCTGTAACCTCCTCCGGCCCCGACAACCCTCCCTATCTCTGTAACCTCCTCCAGCCGTTACAATCCTAAAATGTCTGGACACTGTCAAGAAACAGAACCCACACAGTGTCATCTGGACGTGTCCATATTGCTATTTTGCGAATTTAAACAGACCCCTTTGAGGAGAATTTTCCAGTCTCGCTACAACGCCTGTGATGGGTGTGACACGGACCTCGGGTGGGATTTTCCGACCTTGGAGAGAACCTGACTGGAAATCCCGCCTCGTGAGTCTCAAAGACCCTTAAGATGGTTAACACTTGTTGGTGGTCTTTTGTCTCTGAGTTTCCAGATCAAAGGAAGCCACTTTGCACTTTCAGGAGCGCTGTTCCTTGTCTCCGAGAAAAACCTGGACAGGTACATGGATGAGAGGGGTGTGGAGGGATATGGTCCAGGCGCAGGTCAGTGGGATTGGGCAGGAAAAAGGTTCGGCACAGGCAAGAAGGGTCAAAAGGCCTGTTTCTGTGCTGGAATGTTCTAAGGGCCAACTGGGGACGGAACAGCCAGACTTCAAAGGAGGTTTATCTTACAAAACAGGGCTGCTGATAGAATTAGAGGGTCCACAGAAGGAAATGACCAGATCTCTCCACAAACGGCACCTCCTCGAACCGGGCCCCTGGCGCCGTGAGGCAGCAGAGTTCAAGTGGCCACCAATGGGTGCGACAGTTTCCAACATCACTCTGGCCTGCAGCAGTAAGGCCCCACCCTCCGATTATAATACTTCCCCCTCTTCCTCGGGGTTTGGGAACCGTGTCCTGTCGGGTCATGTCTCGGTGATGAGGGGGAGCTAGGGGTTCATTTTACCTTCAGTTAAAGAGACAGTTTAAAACATATCAACCTTAGATCCTTCACACCCGTCTAGCCAAGGTTCTGTCCAAATTTATTTCCCCGCCCCCACCTGAGTTGCAAGCAGGCACACTCACCTACTGGGGTTCTGGGTCTCTGGGTGGGTGCTGCCGATTCCTGGCGCAGTTGCTCACTCCGTATGACCCTGTGAACAGCAGTGAGACTCTTGTTAGAGATGGAGGGGGGAGAGTCACAAGAGGAAAGGGGAAGGAGGCTGGGCACCCTGGACGTTCCCCGTCCCCCGGACAGTACAATCCCCTCGCTCACACATTGGCAGTACCTCCAGCGCCAATGGATTAACCGCAGCGCAGGGTATTAATGGAGTGAAACATGTCACACTGGACACTTCAATGGGGAAGAGCTCCTTGTAGGTTAGTGGCACCGAGTCTTACAATTAACCGGCCTGGAGCTGGGATGGAATCTTCCACCATGGCCCCTTATTGTGAGTAACACCCGACCCTCCCCCTCAGTAAACCTCTCCCCTCTCCCACCTCATCCTTCCCCTCCGCCACCCTCCCTCCCCCAACCTTCACTCACCCCTCCCTCCACACTCCCACCCTCCACTCACGGCTCCCTCCACTCTCCCACCCTCCACTCACCCCTCCCTCCACTCTCCCTCCCACCACTCACCCCTCCCTCCACTCTCCCTCCCACCACTCACCCCTCCCTCCACTCTCCCTCCCACCATTCACCCCTCCCTCCACTCTCCCTCCCACCATTCACCCCTCCCTCCACTCTCCCTCCCACCATTCACCCCTCCCTCCACTCTCCCTCCCACCACTCACCCCTCCCTCCACTCTCCCTCCCACCATTCACCCCTCCCTCCAACCATTCACCCCTCCCTCCACTCTTCCTCCCACCATTCACCCCTCCCTCCACTCTCCCTCCCACCATTCACCCCTCCCTCCACTCTCCCTCCCACCATTCACCCCTCCCTCCACTCTCCCTCCCACCATTCACCCCTCCCTCCATTCTCCCTCCCACCATTCACCCCTCCCTCCACTCTCCCTCCCACCATTCACCCCTCCCTCCACTCTCCCTCCCACCATTCACCCCTCCCTCCACTCTCCCTCCCACCATTCACCCCTCCCTCCACTCTCCCTCCCACCATTCACCCCTCCCTCCACTCTCCCTCCCACCATTCACCCCTCCCTCCACTCTTCCTCCCACCATTCACCCCTCCCTCCACTCTCCCTCCCACCATTCACCCCTCCCTCCACTCTCCCACCCTCCACTCACCCCTCCCTCCACTCTCCCACCCTCCACTCACCCTTCCTTCCACTCTCCCACCCTCCACTCTCCCCTCCCGCCGCTCACTCCTTCCCTTCCCTCCATCCCTCCCTCAACCTCCACTCCTCCTTTCCTCTTCCTCCATCCCTCTTCGTCTTGTCTTCCTCCACCCATTCCCCCCTCTCCTCCCTCCCTTCCCCATCCACTCCTCCCTACCCTCCCACCCTTCCCCTCTCTCTCCCCTTAATGTCTCCCCTTCTGTACCCCCTCCCTTCCCCCTCCACCTCTTCCTCTCCACTCCCCCCTCACTCATCCCTCCCCTATCCTCCTCCCCCCTCCGGTCTCCTACCCTCCACTCGCCCCTCTCTCCTCCACTTCCTCCCGCTCCACCTCCATTCCCCCCTCTCCCTTCCACTCCCCCCCCTCCCCTCCACTCCCTCCCACTTCCCCTCCACTCCATCTCCCTTCCCTCCTTTCCAAACCTCCCCCACCTTCCCTCTTACCCCACCCCTCCACTCCCCCTCCACTCCCTTCTGCTTTTCCTCCACTCCACCTCCCCTCCCCTCCGTACACCCTCTTCCCTCCGGCCCCCTCACCCTCCTTCAGCCCCCTTCTCTCCTCCGCCCCTCCCTCTTCCCCTCCTCTCCACTGTTCCTCCTGTCCCTCGCTCCTCCCCCCGATGGGTGGATTGGGGGATGGGCCATTGGAAGATGGCGGGTAGGGTAGGTCATGTGATTGGACTTCCCAGGGTAAAGTCAGCCCGAGATTACAACCCAATCGGCGGGCGGGGAAGGGGAGAGGGTCATTTACCCCCATTGTACCGAGTCTGGGGGGCAGGGAGATAATTTACCCCCATTGTACCGAGTCTGGGGGGCAGGGAGATCATTTACCCCCATTGTGTCCAGGCTCAGAAGGCAATATTTAAAAGGGAATAGTTTCCGGAGATGTAGGGGAGAGAGTGGGGAGTTTAGGGGAATAATTGGAGAGGTTTCTCCAAGAGATAGTAGAGGGTGTGATAGACCGAATGGCCTTCTCTGTGCCGTGTGAGTCTCTGTATGTAGAAAGCTCGCTCCCGTTGGGGATTGGTTCAATGGTTGAGTTGTGCCTTTGAGTTTTGAGTGACTCTACGGCCTGGTTTGTCCTCATTGGGCTGCCGTACACACCAGCTCTGGGCCAAGACCAAACAGTTACCATGGCGCCCAGCCAGTGGGGGGCGGCTGGGTGACTGCAAGAGACGAGAAGGGGGTCCAGGGGCGGGCAGGGGGCGAGACCACCCCGCCGTCAAGTTCCTCATCGTCGTCGTCCTCCTCCTCCTCCTCGTCCTCGCTGCTCGACCAATCCTCAAAGATGAAGGGAGTTCTGGGATAGGTCCTGATGGACGGCAGACAACGAGAATGGGACAGGGACAGAGATGGAGACGGAGTGGGGGGGGGGGGGGGGGTGCGTGGCGACACCAGGGGGTGGGGGGAAGGGAGGGAGACACGGCAACATGGGAGGAGGAGGACATGGAGACACGGGGGGGCGGAGAGAGAGAGACAAGGAGGGAGAGACGTACAGGGAAAGAGAGAGAAAGAGACAGAGAGATTCAGAGGGACGTGGAGGGAGAGAGGGACACACACAGAGAGACAGAGAGAGAGACAGAGAGATTCAGAGGGACATGGAGGGAGAGAGGGACACACACAGAGAGACAGAGAGAGAGACAGAGAGAGAAACAGAAAGATTCAGAGGGACGTGGAGGGAGAGAGGGACACACACAGAGACAGAGAGAGAGAGAGAGAGAGAAACAGAGAGATTCAGAGGGACATGGAGGGAGAGAGGGACACACACAGAGAGACAGAGAGAGAGACAGAGAGAGAGAGAGCGATTCAGAGGGACATGGAGGGAGAGAGGGACACACACAGAGAGACAGAGAGAGAGACAGAGAGATTCAGAGGGACATGGAGGGAGAGAGGGACACACACAGAGAGACAGAGAGAGAGACAGAGAGAGAAACAGAAAGATTCAGAGGGACGTGGAGGGAGAGAGGGACACACACAGAGACAGAGAGAGAGACAGAGAGAGAAACAGAGAGATTCAGAGGGACATGGAGGGAGAGAGGGACACACACAGAGAGACAGAGAGAGAGACAGAGAGAGAGAGAGCGATTCAGAGGGACATGGAGGGAGAGAGGGACACACACAGAGAGACAGAGAGAGAGAGAGCGATTCAGAGGGACATGGAGGGAGAGAGACACACACACACACACAGAGACAGAGAGAGAGAGACAGAGAGAGAGAGAGACACAGAGGAACATGGAAAGAGAGAGAGAAAAACAGAGGGATTTGAAGAAAGAGCGAGGCAGAGGGAGGCAAAGAGATGGGGAGGGATGTGACAGAGAAAGAGAAGGTCATTGAGGGACACAGAGAGACAGGACAAGAAGGGGTGATGGGGGAGATAGGAACATGGAGAGAGAGGGGACATGGAGAAAGAGGGCATGGACAGGAGGAAAGGAGATGGGTATGGGTGAGAGAGAGAGAGAGAGAGGGGGGTAAATGGAAAGACAAGAGATGGAGACGGAGAGAACATAGACCCACACACACACACGGAAACACAGACAGACAGACACACACACAGACACACACACACAAAGACACACATGGACCCACACACATGGACAGACACACACGGACCGACACACACAAACACACACACAGAGGAAGAAAAAATGATTAATATTCTGATCAGAGTAACAATTCCATACAGACAGCGTTCAGTGAAATGTAGGGAGATCACAGGGGTTAGGGGGGTGCATGGGGTGTTGGGGCTGGGGGCGTGATAGTTGGGGGTGTGTGTTGAGCTGAGTTGTGAGGTGGGAATCACAGTGCCAGCAGGTCTAGACTGGCAGTGGTTGAATTTGGTGTCTGACTGAGACACATTGGCCTGGGGATGCCCCAGTGAAGGCCCAAGGCCTCTCAAACATGGCACAGGGGGATGCACCAGGCCTCAGACGCCAAGGGAGGCCTCAGACTCCATGACAGACCCCAAACTATCACCCCAGGCTCCAGGAATGGTTCTGGGCCTCACACACACACACACACACACACACACACACACACACACACACACACACACACACACACACACAGAGCAGGGCAGGCCCTGGATTACAGGCCCACCCTCAAGGTGCAATCTGGCTCTCGGAGTGATCCCAGGCCAGGAGAGGCCGAGGAGAGGGAGAGAAGGAGAGGGGGGGAGAGGGAGAATGTGAGAGAGGGAGTGGAGGCAGAGAGAAGAGGAGTGAACGCGAGATAGAGGGGAGAAAGAGAGATAGAGCGGGAAAGAGAGAGGGGAGGAGAGAGAGCGAGGGAGGTGACTGGGAAAGAGAGAAAGGGAAGAGGGGGGAGGAGGGAGAAGAGGTTGGTTGAGAGGGAGAGGAGGGAGAGAGAGAGGGAAATCGGGAAGAGAGAAGGGGAGTGAAAGAGATCGGGGAGGAGAGAGAGAGAGAGAGGTTAGTGAGAAAGAAAGAGAGGGGAAGAGAGAGTGTGTGCGAGAGGGCAGGGAGAGAGGAGGAGATAGAAGAGGGATAGACGGGGGCCGGGGGGAGAGGGAGGGGTTTGGTAGGAAGGATGAATTTTGGTGTTTTGCGGGGTGCTGTTATCTGGGAAAGCTACAGGCGACGGGAGGAGAGGGGGTGCTATGAGGGGGTGAGGGGCGGGATTACGTGGTGAGGGAGAGGGAGGAGGGATTATGAGGTGAGGGTGAGGGATTATGAGGTGAGGGTGAGGGATTACAGGTACAGTGTAGGGGTCACTCACTGTGCCGAGGCTCCGCTGGCATTGGCGCTCGCTGGGGCTGCCAGCGTCAGGTACTTGGCTTCCACCATGATCCCATTGGCTGTGCCCTGGATGGATTGAGAAGGTCAAAGGTCAGATGGCTCAAGGCAGAGAGTTAAAGCCCTCCCACCAAACCCCATCCCCCGTCCTGTCCTTACTGACCCTTCAGGCCAACATTACTGTCAGAGGGTCAGTGCTGAGGGAGTGCTGCACTGTCATTCACCCTCTGACAGTGCAGCACTCCCTCAGTACTGACCCTCTGACAGTGCGGCACTCCCTCAGTACTGACCCTCTGACAGTGCGGCGCTCCCTCAGCACTGACCCTCTGACAGTGCGGCACTCCCTCAGTACTGACCCTCTGACAGTGCGGCACTCCCTCAGCACTGACCCTCTGACAGTGCGGCACTCCCTCAGTACTGACCCTCTGACAGTGCGGCACTCCCTCAGCACTGACCCTCTGACAGTGCGGCACTCCCTCAGCACTGACCCTCTGACAGTGCGGCACTCCCTCAGCACTGACCCTCTGACAGTGCGGCACTCCCTCAGTACTGACCCTCTGACAGTGCGGCACTCCCTCATTACTGACCCTCTGACAGTGCGGCACTCCCTCAGTACTGACCCTCTGACAGTGCGGCACTCCCTCAGTACTGACCCTCTGACAGTGCGGCACTCCCTCAGTACTGACCCTCTGACAGTGCGGCACTCCCTCAGTACTGACCCTCTGACAGTGCGGCACTCCCTCATTACTGACCCTCTGACAGTGCGGCACTCCCTCAGTACTGACCCTCTGACAGTGCGGCACTCCCTCAGCACTGACCCTCTGACAGTGCGGCACTCACTCAGCACTGACCCTCTGACAGTGCGGCACTCCCTCAGTACTGACCCTCTGACAGTGCAGCACTCCCTCAGCACTGACCCCCTGACAGTGCGGCACTCCCTCAGCACTGACCCTCCCCCGGTTGAATATCTCTGCACTGTGACTTACCGAGCCAGTGTGCCGTCTCTCCGCCCCCTTCCGGTTGAGGATGATGTCCATCGCTGTGAGCTCACCATCCCGCGGCCTCTGATTGGCTGCTCGTTCCGGAATGGGTGGGGCCGGCCCCCTGGCAGTGCCAGCGCTCTGGGGGGGCACTGCAGGAAGGACGGGGAGGGGCCGACTCTTCATATACTCCAGCATGGCGGTGGTGAGGGGTCGCTCTGGCAGAGCAGGGGGGGCCGTTGTCCTGGGCTGGTGGACAGGAAGTGACAGGGGCAGTTTAACCAAGTCTCTACCTCTCGCACCCACCACCCCACCCCCCCAATAACCCCACCCCTTCCGACTTGCCATTTCCAGTCCCCCCACCCCAGCGAGCAGCCCCATTCTTTCAGCCTTCCTACCCTCACCCTAGTCACTGACATGCGTGCTATTTGACTCTGGCAGGCATCGCACTTGAGCCCCATCGCATTCCCCAGTCTCGATAATGTTCCGCCCACCACAGGTAGGGGGAGCCACTGGCTGACCTGACCCCCACTAGCCCCGAGGCCAGAATGGTTTGGGGGGGGTGGGGGGGTTGGGGTGTTGAGATGACTAAACGCAACTTCCCAACATCTCCCGGAATGAATCCTAAAATCATAGAATCCTACAGTGTTGGAGGAGGCCATTCGGTCCATCGAGGCTGCATTGATAATAGTGGTTAGCACTGCTGCCTCACAGCGCCAGGGACCCGGGTTCGATTCCCGGCTTGGGTCACCGTCTGTGTGGAGGCTGCACATTCTCCCCATGTCTGCGCGGGTTTCCTGCGGGCGCTCCAGTTTCCTCCCGCAGTCCAAAGATGTGCAGGTTAGGTGGATTGGCCGTGCTAAATTGACCCTTCGTGTCGGGGGGACTCGCTGGCGTAAATATGATAGGGTGGGATTGTGGTCAGGGCAGACTCGATGGGCCAAATGGTCTCCTTCTGCACTGTAGAGATTCTGTGATTCGATCCCACCCAGGCCCGTTCCCCTCACCCCACCCAGCTAACCCCCCTGACACTAAGGGCCAATTTAGCATGGCCAATCATCGTAAACTACACATCTTTGTACGCCAGCACCCAAAAGTGCCAAAGTCACCTGCCCCCACTGCCAGACCATTTGCTGACCCTGGGACAGCTGTTCAGAAGGTGGGTTGGTGGAGTGCTGTGGGGAGGCAGTCCGGAGAATCTGGTGCCTATGTTTAGCAATAATATTCAAGTCATCTGTCCATCTACCAATTTCCTTTGCATTCATTCACGGGACATGGGCGTCACTGGCTGGCCAGCATTTATTGCCCAAACCTGGTTGTGCTTCAACTGAGTGGTTCCCACGGCCATTTACATAAGAACATAAGAACATAAGAAATAGGAGCAGGAGTCGGCCATCTGGCCCTTCGAGCCTGCCCCGCCATTCAATAAGATCATGGCTGATCTGTCGTGGCTCAGTTCCACTTTCCCGCCCTCTCCCCATAACCCTTAATCCCCTCTCTTATCAAGAACCCATCAACCCGCGTCTTAAAAATATTTAACGAGGCAGCCTCCACCACTTCAACGGGCAGAGAATTCCAGAGATTCACCACCCTTTGAGTGAAGAAGTTCCTCCTCAACTCCGTTCTGAACTGCCCCCCCTTTATCTTGAGGCTGTGCCCCCTAGTCCTACTGTCTTTTTTGAGCGGGAAGAGTCTTTCCACCTCTATCCTATCCATCCCATTCATCATCTTATACGTCTCAATGAGATCTCCCCTCATTCTTCTAAACTCTAACGAGTACAAGCCTAGTTTATTCAGCCTCTCCTCATAGCTCAACCCCTTCAACTCCAGAGGGTTCAATTTCAGAGGGTTGTTGGGAGTTAACCGCATTGCTATGGCTCTGGAGTCACATGTAGGCCAGGCCAGGTAAGTACGGCAGATTTCCTTTCCCTGGGGGGGGGGGCATTGGTAAACCAGATGGGTTTTTTCCGACAATGGTCATCAGTAACATACAAACATAGGACGTGGAATCAGGAGTCGGCCATTCAGCCCTGACACACTGTTCATCTTGATCCTGGCTGATCATCGAGTTCAATATCCTGATCCCCCCCCTTTTCCCCCCAATATCCCTATGAGCTAGATCTAATTTCTTCTTGAAATCGCACAACGTTTTGGCCTCAACTACTTTCTGTGGTCATGAATTCCACACACACACCACCCCCTGGGTGAAGAAATTTTTCCTGACCTCAGTTTGAAAAAGATTTATGCCTTATCCTCAAGCTATGACCCCCTCATTCTGGGCTCCCCACCATCAGAAACATCCTTTCTGAATCAACCCTGTTAGAATTTTATAAGTTTCTATGTGATCCTCTCACTCTCTTCTACATTCTAGTGAATATAATCCTAACCAATTTAGTCTCTCTTCATTTCAGAGTGCATTCTTAATTCCAGACTGTTTTTATTGAATTCAGATTCTGCTATGGTGAGATTTGAACCTGAGTCCCCAGAGGACTATGCTGTATCTTTGGGATAATAGTCCAGTGATAATACTACAAAGCCATTGCCTCCTTATGTTAATACACAGCACTGAATTCATCTAAACGTGTGTTTCCTATTGATTAAGAGCTCAATCACATTTGCTTACATTGTTAGCTCGTGTATTTAACCTATTGAAACCTGTGCTGGATTAACTGACAAATACCAAGATTGGTGTTGGATGAGGGTGACTTCTTGGGGAGCTGTTCTCAGCATACCTTCTAATTCTATTTTTTACTCCCCTTCTATGCTTTTAAAACTCAAACTCTCATACACTCTTTCGCAATGTTCTATTTGATGGCACAGTGGTTAGCGCTACTGCCTCACAAGCTACAGGGATCTGGGTTCCAGTCCTGGCTTGGGTCACTGTCTGTGTGGGGTTTGTACATTCTCCCTGTGTCTGCGTGGGGTTGCTCCAGTTTCCTCCCACAGTCCAAAAGATGTGCTGGTTCGGTGCACTGGCCATGCTAAGTTCTCCCTCAGTGTACCCAAACAGGCGCTGGAGTGTGGCAACTAGGGGATTTTCACAATAACTACAACGCAGTGTTAATGTAAACCTACTTGTGGCACTTAAAAATAAACTTAAAGTTCTAAAACTATTTCCCTGCTGCTATCAGACTTTTAAATGGACCTGCCTCATATTAATTTGATCTTTCTCTACACCCTGGCTATGACTGTAACACTACATGGACTTCAGCAAGGCGTTTGATAAGGTCCCCCATGCAAGACTTCTTGAGAAGGTGAGAGGGCATGGGATCCAAGGGCCTTTGGCCTTGTGGATCCAGAATTGGCTTGCCTGCAGAAGGCAGAGAGTGGTTGTGGGTGGGGCTTTTTCTGAATGGAGGTCAGTCACCAGCGGAGTGCCTCAAGGATCTGTTCTGGGACCCTTGTTGTTTGTCATTTTCATAAATGACCTGGATGAGGAAGTGGAGGGATGGGTAAGTAAGTTCGCTGATGACACTAAGGTCGGTGGTGTTGTGGATGGTCTGGAAGGATGGCAAAAGTTGCAGCAGGACATAAATAGGATGCAGGACTGGGTGGAGAAGTGGCAGATGGACTTCAACGCGGATAAATGTGTAGTCGTCCATTTTGGCAGAACCAACGGGATGAACGAGTACACTATCAAGGGCAGAAGTCTGAGTAGTGTTGAAGAGCAGAAGGATCTTGGGGTCCGGGTCCACAGGACTCTTAAATCGGCCTCACAGGTGGAGGAGGCGTATGGTGTACTGGCCTTCATTAATCGAGGGTTTGAGTTTAGGAGTCGGGAGGTAATGCTGCAACTTTATAAGACCCTTGTCAGGCCTCATTTGGAGTATTGTGCGCAGTTCTGGTCGCCTCACTATAGGAAAGATGTAGAAATTGAAAGGGTACAGAGGAGATTTACAAGGATGTTGCCTGGACTGGGAGGCATGCCTTATGAAGTTAGGTTGAGGGAGCTGGGACTCTTTTCCCTGGAGAGACGAAGGTTGAGAGGCGACCTGATAGAAGTTTACAAAATGTTGAGAGGAATAGATAGGGTGGACTCTCAGAGGCTATTTCCCCGGGTTGAAATGGTCGCTACGAGAGGACACAGATTTAAGGTGCAAGGAGGGAAGTTCAGAAGTGATGTTAGGGGTAAGTTTTTCACTCAGAGGGTGGTGAGTGAATGGAATCGGCTGCCGTCAGTGGTGGTGGAGGCGAACTCGCTGGGGTCTTTTAAAAGACTTCTGGATGAGTATATGGGGTTTAATGAGATTGAGGGTTATAGATAGGTCTGTAGGTTGGTAGGTGTTGATGTGATCGGCGCAACTCGTGGGCCGAAGGGCCTGTTTGTGCTGTAGTGTTCTATGTTCTATGTTCTACATTCTGCACTCTCTCCTTTCCTTCTCTATGACCGGTATGCTCTATCTGTATAGCGCGCACGAAACAATACTTTTCACTGTATGTTAACACACGTGACAATAATAAATCAAACCAAAGGCTGTTGACCGAGTGCAGAGGTGTATGAGCAGGAGGGATGGGGGTCAGTGGGCCAGAGGTCAGGGGTTAAGAATTGGTGATGGAGATCAGGGTTTCGAGTGGACATCAGGTGCAAAGGTCAGATGGGGGCAATAAAGTGTCATGCGGAGGTCAGGGCGGCGGAGGTTAAGAGCGGAGGTCAGGGGTCATTGCTCACCTTGGTCACTGGGCCCAAGCTGCCAGGGCTGGGAGAGGCGTTGCTTCGAGCCTGAAGGAGGTCCAGTCGTGGTGGAACAGCGGGTGGGCTGGGATTCAGGCTGGCTGGAGGCATTTGTGGTGCAGGCTGTGAGGCCTAGTCAAGGGAACCAAACAACACGTCAACATGGCAACAGTCACTCCGCATGGAAACTGGATACACCACCGTCACCATGGACACAACATCACCCCGACACACACTCACACACAGACACTCACACTCACACACTCTCACTCTCTTTGTACCTTATTGAGTTCAGCCAGTTTGTCCATCAGCTGTGTCATGTCCTCGAAGTTATCCTCCTCCTCCTCCTCCTCCTCCTCCTCTGGAGCCTGGTTGCTAGGCAGTGGCACCTCACTGGTTCTCTGTTTTTGGTGCCGGGGTTGGAACGGGTCCACCACAATGGACTCCGTGCCCTTAATCTCACAGCGGCAGAATGGGCAGCTGTGCCCGTCGGATTCCTGTCCGGGGAGCAGGGGTCAGAGGTCACACAGCGGGGTCAGTGGGTCAAAGTGGAACAACATTGCGCCCCAAGCAACAGATGGAAGCCCCGAAACACGGGTGGAGGCCATTCAGCCCAGCGGGCCCTGTGCTGGCTCTTGGAAAGATGAATCCCACCCTTTCCTCCATCCCATGCCCCCATCCCCCCAGTTCTCTCCCCTCCCTGTCTCCGGCCTCCCACTCCCAGCGTCACTGGGATGTGGGGGTGGGGGGGGGGGGGGAATTTACTGGGCTCTCCATCCACACGTTTCCCGCCAGGAGGAGGAGGCACGTGGTTTGTTCGCAATGGGATTCTCTGGGAATTCTCAGCGACGTCACCCCACTCCGGAGGCGGGGGGGGGGGGGGGGGGGGGGGGGGGGTGGCGGTGGGACCCTCGGACGGGAACGTGCTGCCGGCGGGACTGGAGAATCCCGCTGGCGAGAATGGCTGGAGAATACCAGCCCTGAGCTCCCTGAGGCGGCATGGCAGCCAGGGGGGGAAGGGAAGGTTGGCGAGCGGGACGGTGAGGAGGGGAGCGGGACGGTGAGGGGGGGGGAGGGGAGGGGGGGGCGCACATACCTGCCAAGCGGTGAGGCAGGTGTTGCACATCAGGTGCCCGCACGGTTCGATCTTCACATCCTTATCGCGCTCAGTGCAAATCTTACAGAGCTGGAAGGTGGAACCAATGTCGCAGTACAGCTCATACTGCTCCTGTAGAGAGGGGGGGGGGGAAGGAAAAGGGAGTTACACAGTTATACAGCATCTGGTCCCTCCTGCTATACCCTCCCCCGGAAAACCACCACCCTCCCACCATTTATATAGATGATCTGGAGGAGGGAACCGAGTGTAGGGTGTCGAAATTTGCTGATGACACCAAGATTGGGGAAAAGGCAAATTGTGCGGAGGGTGTGGAGAGTCTGCAGAAGGATCTAGATAGGCTGGGCGAATGGGCCAGGAAATGGCAAATGGAATTTAATGTTGGCAAGTGCGAGGTGGTCCACTTTGGTAGGAATAATGGTAGGAAGGATTATTACTTACGTGGCGAAAAACTGCAGCAGGCGACGGTGCAGAGGGACCTCGGGGTCCTTGTGCATGAGTCGCAAAAACCCAGCTTGCAGGTGCAGCAGGTGGTCAGGAAGGCGAATGGGATGCTGGCCTTCATAGCGAGGGGGATTGAATATAAAAGTAGGGAGGTCTTGCTGCAGCTGTATAGGGCATTGGTGAGGCCGCAGCTGGAGTACTGTGTGCAGTTTTGGGCGCCGCACCTGCGCAAGGATATTTTGGCCTTGGAGGGAGTGCAGAGGAGGTTTACTAGGCTGATACCGGAGTTGAGGGGGTTGAGCTATGAGGAGAGGCTGAATAAACTAGGCTTGTACTCGTTAGAGTTTAGAAGAATGAGGGGAGATCTCATTGAGACGTATAAGATGATGAATGGGATGGATAGGATAGAGGTGGAGAGACTCTTCCCGCTCAAAAAAGACAGTAGGACTAGGGGGCACAGCCTCAAGATAAAGGGGAGGCAGTTTAGAATGGAGTTGAGGAGGAACTTCTTCACTCAAAGGGTGGTGAATCTCTGGAATTCTCTGCCCGTTGAAGTGGTGGAGGCTGCCTCGCTAAACATATTTAAGACGCGGGTTGATAGGTTCTTGATAAGAGAGGGGATTAAGGGTTATGGGGAGAGGGCGGGAAAGTGGAACTGAGCCATGACAGATCAGCCATGATCTTATTGAATGGCGGGGCAGGCTCGAAGGGCTAGATGGCCTACTCCTGCTCCTATTTCTTATGTTCTTATGTTCACCCCCTGGCTTGATATGTGACGCCCTTTCCCTTGAACAACTGGACTCTGAGCTTCCAGAATTGTAGACCAGTCTCAATTCGGAAACATAGAACCTGGAAGCTGGAGTAGGCCATTTGGCCCATCGAGCCTGCTCCGTCATTCTTTGTGATTCCGACTGATCATCGAATTCAATATCCTCATACACCGCCCCCCCCCCCACCGCCGCCCCCTTCCCTCCATATCCCTCGATCCCTTTAGCCCAAAGAGCGATATCTAATTTCTTCTTGAAATCACACAACATTTTGGCCTCAACTACTTTCTGTGGTTGTGAATTCCACACATTCGCCCCCCCCCCCGGGTGAAAAAAACCAGCCTCCCGTCCACTGACTCTGTCCGAACTTCCCGCTGTCCCCGGAAAAGCTTCCAGCATTATGGATGGTCCCAAACGGCCTGGGCATACTCTCTCAAGAACAGTTTCTTCCCTGCTGCCATCAAGCTTTTAATTGGACCTACCTGATATTAAGCTGATCTTTCTCTTGCTGTGACAGTAACCTGCCCTGGTCCCTCCGCGCCGACGCTATAGTTAAGAAAGCCCACCAACGCCTCTACTTTCTCACAAGACTGAGGGAATTTGGTGCGTCAGCTACGACTCTCACCAATTTTTACAGATGCACCATAGAGAGCATTCTCTCTGGTTGTATCGCAGCTCGGTCTGGGCTCCTGCTCTGCCCAAGACCGCAAGGAATTACAAAAGGGTCGTGAATGTAGCCCAATCCGTCACGCAAACCAGCCTCCCATCCGTTGACTCTGTCTACACTTCCCGCTGCCTCGGGAAAGCAGCCAGTATAGTCAAGGGCCCCCAGGCACCCCGGATATTCTCTCTTCCACCTTCTTCCTTTGGGAAAAAGATATACAAAAGTCTGAGGTCACGTATCAACCAACTCAAGAACAGCTTCTTCCCCGCTGCCGTCAGACTTTTGAATGGGCAAACCTCGCACTAAGTTGATCTTTCTCTACACCCTCGCTATGACTGTAACACTACATTCTGCACCCTCTCCTTTCCTTCTCTATGAGTGGTATGCTTTCTCCGTATATTGCACACGAAACAATACTTTTCACTGTATGTTGATACGTGTGACAATAATAAATCAAATCAAATCAAACCAGACCCCAGAAATCTCCAATCCCCTCGTCACTGAAGTCCCTCGTTCCTGGGATATTCCCGACAGTTTTTTCCACACCCTCTCCCTAAAACCTTAATGTCCTTCCCAAAAAGCGGTGCCCAGGTCTGGACGTGAGACTCCATTGGAATCCTGGCTCAGTGTTTACCACGGGTTTAATGTGAGCTCCTTGAGATGGAGGGAAAGATCGCCGGGACTGGAGTAACAAGGCGTAGAGATCAGTGAGGAACATTCCTCCAATCCAGGCCCAATATGCCCTGAGCCGGTGATGGAGGGGTTAACTCTGTCACAGCCCTGGTGATGAAGGGGTTAACCCTGTCCCGGTGATGGAGGGGTTAACTCTGTCCCCGTCCCGGTGATGGAGGGGTTAACTCTGTCCCCGTCCCGGTGATGGAGGGGTTAACTCTGTCACAGCCCTGGTGATGAAGGGGTTAACCCTGTCCCGGTGATGGAGGGGTTAACTCTGTCCCCGTCCCGGTGATGGAGGGGTTAACCCTGTCCCCGTCTCGGTGATGGAGGGGTTAACCCTGTCCCCGTCCCAGTGATGGAGGGGTTAACCCTGTCCCAGCCCCGGTGATGGAGGGGTTAACCCTGTCCCAGCCCCGGTGATGGAGGGGTTAACCCTGTCCCAGCCCCGGTGATGGAGGGGTTAACCCTGTCCCAGCCCCGGTGATGGAGGGGTTAACCCTGTCCCAGCCCCGGTGATGGAGGGGTTAACCCTGTCCCAGCCCCGGTGATGGAGGGGTTAACCCTGTCCCCGCCCTGGTGATGGAGGGGTTAACCCTGTCCCCGCCCTGGTGATGGAGGGGTTAACCCTGTCCCCGTCCCGGTGATGGAGGGGTTAACCCCGTCCCGGTGATGGAGGGGTTAACCCTGTCCCGGTGATGGAGGGGTTAACCCTGTCCCGGTGATGGAGGGGTTAACCCTGTCCCCGTCCCGGTGATGGAGGGGTTAACCCTGTCCCGGTGATGGAGGGGTTAACCCTGTCCCCGTCCCGGTGATGGAGGGGTTAACCCCGTCCCGGTGATGGAGGGGTTAACCCTGTCCCGGTGATGGAGGGGTTAACCCTGTCCCGGTGATGGAGGGGTTAACCCTGTCCCCGTCCCGGTGATGGAGGGGTTAACCCTGTCCCGGTGATGGAGGGGTTAACCCTGTCCCCGTCCCGGTGATGGAGGGGTTAACCCTGTCCCCGTCCCGGTGATGGAGGGGTTAACCCTGTCCCCGTCCCGGTGATGGAGGGGTTAACCCTGTCCCCGTCCCGGTGATGGAGGGGTTAACCCTGTCCCCGCCCCGGTGATGGAGGGGTTAACCCTGTCCCCGCCCTGGTGATGGAGGGGTTAACCCTGTCCCGGTGATGGAGGGGTTAACCCTGTCCCCGTCCCGGTGATGGAGGGGTTAACCCTGTCCCGGTGATGGAGGGGTTAACCCTGTCCCCGTCCCAGTGATGCAGGGGTTAACCCTGTCCCCGTCCTGCTGATGGAGGGGTTAACCCTGTCCCCGTCCCGGTGATGGAGGGGTTAACCCTGTCCCCGTCCCGGTGATGGAGGGGTTAACCCTGTCCCAGCCCCGGTGATGGAGGGGTTAACCCTGTCCCCAGCCCCGGTGATGGAGGGGTTAACCCTGCCCCCGTCCCGGTGATGGAGGGGTTAACTCTGTCCCTGTCCTGCTGATGGAGGGGTTAACCCTTTCTCCAGGGTCACTCACCTGGGAGACCTGGATACGATCCTGTCGGGAAGGTTCACACAATCCAGTCAGATCCGGGTTAAAGTCACGGCCATCGGGATAGAGATAACTGCGGAGAGAGGGAGTGAGGGAGTGAGAGAGAGAAATAGAGAGAGAGAGTCAGTGTGAAACAGAGAGTGAGAGAGGGAGAGGGAGTGAGAGGGAATGAGAGAGAGAGAGTCAGAGTGAAATAGAGAGAGAGAGAGAGAGTCAGAGAGGGAGTGAGAGTGAATGAGAGAGAGAGATCGAGAGAGAGAGTCAGAGTGAAACAGAGAGAGATTGGAATAGAGTCTGTGAAATTGAGAGAGAGAGTGTGTGAGAGTGAGGTTGAGAGAGGGGGAGAGAGAGGGAGGGACATTGTGAGAGGGACAATATGGGAGTGAGAGTTAGAAAATGAGAGAGAGAGTGAGATTGAGAGAGGGAGGAAAAGTGAGAGGGAGAGGGAGAGTGAGACTGAGAGAGGGAAAGAGACAGTCGGAGCAAAGAGAGGGAGGGAGAGAGGGACAGAAAGAAAGTGAGAGAGAGAGAGACTGAGAGTGAGACAGATAGAGAGAGAGAGTGAGAATGAGAGAGAGAAAGAGAGAGTAGGAGTGAAGAGGGATTGGGGGGGGGCAGAGAGAGAATGTGAGAGAGAAAGTGAGAGAGTGTGAGAGTGAGAAAGAGAGACAGAGAGAATGAGAAAGAGAAATGCCAGGCAGGGTTGCAGTGTCAGTGGCAGGAGGAGTGCATCTCTCCGTCTGGAACCCCATTTAAACAGGGAGCCTCTCCATCAGTTTGAGTCCCACATTCTCCCCACTCCCTGTGGGAGTGAGTCCCACATTCTCCCCACTCCCTGTGGGAGCGAGTCCCACATTCTCCCCACTCCCTGTGGGAGCGAGTCCCACATTCTCCCCTGTCCCTGTGGGAGCGAGTCCCACATTCTCCCCACTCCCTGTGGGAGTGAGTCCCACATTCTCCCCACTCCCTGTGGGAGCGAGTCCCACATTCTCCCCACTCCCTGTGGGAGTGAGTCCCACATTCTCCCCCACTCCCTGTGGGAGCGAGTCCCACATTCTCCCCACTCCCTGTGGGAGTGAGTCCCACATTCTCCCCCACTCCCTGTGGGAGCGAGTCCCACATTCTCCCCACTCCCTGTGGGAGTGAGTCCCACATTCTCCCCCACTCCCTGTGGGAGCGAGTCCCACATTCTCCCCACTCCCTGTGGGAGTGAGTCCCGCATTCTCCCCACTCCCTGTGGGAGTGAGTCCCACATTCTCCCCACTCCCTGTGGGAGCGAGTCCCACATTCTCCCCCACTCCCCGTGGGAGCGAGTCCCACATTCTCCCCACTCCCCGTGGGAGATGATTCCCAGCCTGTCCTGTTTCCTGTGTGTTGTAACCTATCTCGTGCTGTTGGTGGTGATATCAGGAGCAGCAGTGTTCAGTGTTCAGACTGTAGAGTGTACTCACAAGCCTTCACGGTAACCCTCAATGAGAGCCTGGAAGAGGGGCTTGTTGTGGGGGATGGTCTGTAAGATGCTCCCATCATCCGTCACGTAACCAATAGCCCACTGCCCCATCCGAGTGCAGCTCAGGCGAAAGATGTAACTGTGAGAAAGAGAGACATGGTGTGTTCATACAACACAGCTCCAAACACAGTTACACTACAAACACACACACACACACACACACGTGGGCAGACACTGACATAGGTATACACACACACAGACGCTGACACAGGTACACATACATAGACACACATAGAAGTGGATACACAGTGACACAGGTACATACACAGACACACACACAGTGACAGACAGACACTGACACAGATACGCACACACACACAAACAGACATACTGGCACAGGTACACACACACACACACACACACACACACAGTCACTGACAACAGACAGACAGACACTGACACAGATACACGCACACACATACACAGACACAATAACAACTAGACACAGAGAGGCAGAAAAATACAAGACACACACACACACACACAGAGTAACAAACAGGCAGAAAAAATACGAGATACACAAACGGGCACACAGGCACTGACACAGGTATACACGTACACACAGTGATAGAGGCACAGGCAGACAGACACTGACAGGTGTACAACACACACACACACACACACATACTCACATAGTAAGAAACAGGCATACAGTGAGACAGACAGGAAAATAGGAGAGAGACTCACATACACCCAGACAGACCAGAATTCTCCCATCCTGCCTGGCACTGGAATTTTAGCGGATGGATTGTGGAGAATCTGAAACATCATTGATGGTTTGGTAGGAATTTGGGGGGCCAGAGAATTCGCTCCCAGTCTCTCTCCTCCACACACACATACACAAAGAAACAGACACACAAGCTCACACACAGACACTCACACAGAGTTTCACACACACAGGCACTCACACACAGTCTCACACACACAGACACTCACACAGACTCTCACACATACAGACACTCACACAGAGTCTCACACACACAGGCACTCACACACAGTCTCACACACACAGACACTCACACACACAGGCACTCACACAGAGTCTCACACACATAGGCACTCACACAGAGTCTCACACACATAGGCACTCACACAGAGTCTCACACATACAGACACTCACACAGAGTCTCACACACAGAGTCTCATACACAGACACAGGCAGGGACGCAGAGAGAAAATAGACTGACACAGTCACTGAGTCAGAGAGAGAAACTGAGACAGAGAGACAGACACAGAATAAAACAGACAGACAGATACACACACATAGACACAGGCAAGCAAATACAGACACACAGAGTCAGCAAGACACACACAGACACACTGAGACGCACAAACTGCTTCAATCAAACCCAAAGCCATTAAACCCTTTTGGTGAAATGTCACCGTTGGAATGCAGGAAAGCTGGTGGGTAATTTGTGCACAGCAAGATCCCACAAACAGCAAGGTGATAATGACCCCAATCATCAGCTTTTAGGGACATTGGTGGGGATGGTGGGGGTGTGGGAGGAGGAGAGGGGTAACTATTGGCCCCAGGGAACGGGAGAGTATTCCCCACATCCTGCTCCCCCTTCCACCCCAACTCCCAACGCTTCGCCCAAGAGTGACCACAGGGTCTTCCGAGGGGCCCCAGCTGAGGGGGTAGGCAGGCTGAATGGGAAATCGGGGGCCTCAGGCAGTGCTGCACTCCCTCCGTGTTGCATTGGACGGAGTCGGTCTGGTTCGTGGAGGTGCAGAGCGTGGCGGAGTGGGATTCGAACCCTCCCCTCTGCCACGCAGCACCAACCCCCCCGCCTTCTCCTGACTCCGAGGGGGGCGAGCGGGCAGACCAGGGGCCGTGTGTTACCTGGCTGGCTTCTGGGCGTAGTGCTGCAGTCTGGCCTTCACCTCGTCGTAGGTCAGGAAGGCCATGTAACCCGGGTGCGTGACGGCCAGGCAGTTCCAGTTCTTCAGCAGCGAGGGCCAGGGCTGGGGAAAGGCAAACGGACAGTCCGTCAGCTGTCGCGGAACATTCCGGCAACGGCACGGCTCCCCCGCAACCACCCCCCCCACACCCCCTCGGTCCCAGCCTCACTCCCTGTGTTCCTCAACATTCAGACGACCTGTGTGCGTACGGATGGTTAGCGCTGCAGCCTCACAGCGCGCAGGTGCCCTGGTTCGATTCCCGGCCTCGGGTCTGTGGAGACGCTGCATGTTCTCCCCATGTCTGCGTGGGTTTCCTCCGGGTGCTCCGGTTTCCTCCCACAGTCCAAAGACGTGCAGCGTGGGTGCATTGGCAATGCGTGGGGTTCCAGTCATTGGGGCAGGGAGGTTGGGCCTGCGGGGGGGCGGGGGGGGGGGAGAGTTACCACAGATTTGATGGGCCGAATGGCCTCCTTCTGCATTGACGGGACTCCATGGCGTCTGGTGACTGGGCAACACATCCATTGAATAACTCCAACAGAGAGAGCTTCCATAGGTAGGATGGGTCATAGAGGCACCTTACGTGTTTTGGAACCGGACTGTCAGCACTGACCCTCTGACAGTGCGGCACTCCCTCAGTACTGACCCTCTGACAGTGCGGCGCTCCCTCAGTACTGACCCTCTGACAGTGCGGCACTCACTCAGTACTGACCCTCTGACAGTGCGGCACTCCCTCAGTACTGACCCTCTGACGGTGCGGCACTCCCTCAGTACTGACCCTCTGACGGTGCAGCACTCCCTCAGTACTGACCCTCTGACAGTGCAGCACTCCCTCAGTACTGACCCTCTGACAGTGCAGCACTCCCTCAGTACTGACCCTCTGACGGTGCAGCACTCCCTCAGTACTGACCCTCTGACAGTGCGGCACTCCCTCAGTACTGACCCTCTGACGGTGCAGCACTCCCTCAGTACTGACCCTCTGACAGTGCGGCACTCCCTCAGTACTGACCCTCTGACAGTGCGGCACTCCCTCAGCACTGACCCTCTGACAGTGCAGCACTCCCTCAGTACTGACCCTCTGACGGTGCAGCACTCCCTCAGTACTGACCCTCTGACGGTGCAGCACTCCCTCAGTACTGACCCTCTGACGGTGCAGCACTCCCTCAGTACTGACCCTCTGACAGTGCGGCACTCCCTCAGTACTGACCCTCTGACGGTGCAGCACTCCCTCAGTACTGACCCTCTGACAGTGCAGCACTCCCTCAGTACTGACCCACTGACAGTGCAGCACTCCCTCAGTACTGACCCTCTGACGGTGCAGCACTCCCTCAGTACTGACCCTCTGACGGTGCGGCACTCCCTCAGTACTGACCCTCTGACGGTGCAGCACTCCCTCAGTACTGACCCTCTGACAGTGCGGCACTCCCTCAGCACTGACCCTCTGACAGTGCGGCACTCCCTCAGCACTGACCCTCTGACAGTGCGGCACTCCCTCAGCACTGACCCTCTGACAGTGCGGCACTCCCTCAGCACTGACCCTCTGACAGTGCGGCACTCCCTCAGCACTGACCCTCTGACAGTGCGGCACTCCCTCAGCACTGACCCTCTGACAGTGCGGCACTCCCTCAGTACTGACCCTCTGACAGTGCGGCACTCCCTCAGCACTGACCCTCTGACAGTGCGGCACTCCCTCAGTACTGACCCTCTGACAGTGCGGCACTCCCTCAGCACTGACCCTCTGACAGTGCGGCACTCCCTCAGCACTGACCCTCTGACAGTGCGGCACTCCCTCAGCACTGACCCTCTGACAGTGCGGCACTCCCTCAGCACTGACCCTCTGACAGTGCGGCACTCCCTCAGTACTGACCCTCTGACAGTGCGGCACTCCCTCAGCACTGACCCTCTGACAGTGCGGCACTCCCTCAGCACTGACCCACTGACATTGCGGCACTCCCTCAGCACTGACCCTCTGACAGTGCGGCACTCCCTCAGCACTGACCCTCTGACAGTGCGGCACTCCCTCAGCACTGAGCGCAATTGTGGGTTTTAGCTTCTGTACTTGACCCTTGGCCTCTTGCCCAGTTGGGTTGATGTAGAAAACTCGTGGGCGAAACACGGGTGGAGACCTGCTTCGGGCTACAAATCCGTAACCTGGGCAACAGTGAAAGTCTCTCTTGGAGATGGCGGGACGGTAGGTGTACAGAAGGGGGCGGATGTGCTTGTGAGGCAAGCTCATCTCTCGCAGGGAGGGTCAGGGTGGAGAAGAGGACAGCTGTGTGTGTGTGTGTGTGTGTGGGGCAGGGTCTGGCCACAGTCTACTTTGATTTCTAAGCGTCAACAAGCAAATAGGTCGAAGGCCATTGGTCAGTCAAACCAGATGGAAAATTCCAGCACCACAACCAGAGGAAGTCGTTCTCGAGTTCGTGTGGTCTGTCACCACGGCAACCAGGGTGGCCACGTTCCATGTGCTGCGCAACTAGGCCGGGGTGCGGGGGCGGGTGGTCTGTTTTGGCTGTCAGTGAGGCCGCCTCCATTCCTGTGGCCCAGACGATCGAAGATTTGATTCTTCTAGAGATTCACTGAAGCCCAGAAGCATTAAAAAGCACCAATCCACCCCCCTCCCCCCAGCGGAAGTTGTCAGGCTGAGGCCTACTCTTCCTCGCGGCCTACTCAATTTGGATGAAGCCCTATACCTTTGAAGTAGTTGACCGAACTGCTCCGATCACGTGACGCTGCAGCGTGACGATGAATTTAAAATTCCCCTGAGAAAAATCATCTGGATATTCAACCATCTTGTTTTTGTGGGGCAGGGGGGCGCGGGAGGCGGGGGTTATTTTGGCCTTGCAGAGAGTTGCCATGGAAACCAGGCCCCCTCTCCTGCCCACCATTTCTTCAGTGGAGCTGGCTACTGGTTGATGTGACCAACACCCCCCCAGCGCCCCTCCCACAATGACGGACGATGAGTGAAGTGTTCGTAGGGAGGAGGCCTAAAACTTTGGTGGGAAATTAGAAGCCTCTCCTCACAACCTGAGCAGAAATTGATGGGAGGTTGGGGTTGGGGGTTGGGTGGGAACAGGAATGGTTCAGTTCCCATCAAACTCAGAAGCAGCCTTCACCGCAGTGGGGCGGGGGGGGGGCGCGGGGAGAGCAATCTACCTCGACATGCCCTACAGCCAATGGCTGGCCAACGCCGTTGTGACACAGGGGGTTAATGGGGCATGATTGTGTGCACAGCAAGATCCCACAAGCGGTAGGTGGTCTGTGTTCCCCACTGCTGCTAGCAGAGAGATAAGACACTGTTTCTCTATCTTTCTGTCTCTCTGCTCCCTCTCTCCATCTCTCTCTTCCTCTCTCTCTGTCTCTCTCTGTCTTTCTCTGTCTCTCCCTCTCTCTGTCTCTCTCTCTGTGTCGCTGTCTCTTTCTCTGTCTCTCTCTGTCTGTTTCTCTCCCTCTCTCTCTCTCTGACTCTCTCTCTCTCTCTCTCTTTCTGTCTGTCTCTGTCTCTCCCTCTCTCTGTTTCTCTCTGTCTCTTTCTCTGTCTGTCTTTCTCTGTCTGTTTCTCTCTCTGTCTCTCTCTGTCTTTCTCTGTCTCTGTCTCTCCCTCTCTCTGTCTCTCTCTCTGTGTCGCTGTCTCTTTCTCTGTCTCTCTCTGTCCGTTTCTCTCCCTCTCTCTCTCTCTGACTCTCTCTCTCTCTCTCTTTCTGTCTATCTCTGTCTGTCTGTCTCTGACTCTCCCTCTCTCTGTTTCTCTTTGTCTCTTTCTCTGTCTTTCTCTGTCTGTTTCTCTCTCTCTCTCTGTCTTTGGCTGTTTGTCTCTATCTCTGTCTGTCTGTCTGTCTCTCTGTCTATCTCTTTCTCTATCTCTCTCTCTCTATCTGTTTCTCTTCCTCTCTCTGTCTCTCAGTTTGTTTGTCTCTGTCTCTCTCTGTCTGTCTCTCTCTCTTTCGCTGTCTCTCTCTCACTCTGTCTCTCACTCTGTCCCTCCCTCTATTTCTCCCCCCCATCCCTCTCTTGTTCTCTCTCTCTTTCCCCCTGCTCTCTGCTCCCCTCTCTCTGCCCTCCCTTCCCCTCTCCCCCCTCCCTCCCTCCCTCCCCCTCTCCCCCTCCGTTACCTGGAAGAGTCGGGTGAAGATGTCGAACTCGAAGATGGAGATGTGGTCATTGCAGGTCAGGTCAATGGTGGATTTGAGCGCCATCGACTCCATCCCGCTGCCAAACCGATGGACTTTGTACAGCTGATCCCGGAAATACCTCCAGGGGACGATACTCCTGGGCAACAGGGTCGAGAGTGGGGTGGAGGGGGGGGGGCGGGGGGGGGGGTGGAGTGAGGACGGGAGGGAGGAACGGGGCCAAGGAAGGGAAGCAAGAAGGTTGGGAGGAGTGGCAGGCAAAGGAAAAGGAATGGGGAAAACAGAGATGGAAAAGGGAAATTGGGATGAGGGCAGATGGGGGAGGTCGGAGAGGGAGGGAATGTGGAAAGGGAAAAGAAAGGATGTGCTAGAGTTAGTCTCAATAACTGGTTAGTTAGAAATATTCAGGAAACTAATTAGAATTGAAACATTACCCAATATCAGCGTCAGGGATCCGATGGTACGTTAACCTCTGTCCACTACTGGCTCCATAGGGTACTCCAGTGCACAAGGAGGCCATTTGGCCCATCGAGTTTGCACTGACCTCAATCCCACCCAGGCCCTATCCCAATAATCCCATGCATTTACCCGAGCTAATCCCCCTGACACTGAGGGGCAATTCAACCTGGCCAATCCACCTCAGCCGCACATCTTTGGACGGTGGGAGGAAACCCACGCAGACACGAGGAGAATGTGCAGGTTCTGCACAGGCAGTGACCCAAGCCGGGATTTGAACCCGGATCCCTGGCCCTGTGAGGACGTAGTGCTAACCCACATCGCCACCCGAACATGTTCACACAAACATATTCAAGATCATTCAGAGGCACTTTAACTCTTCAAGGTTCAAATTCCACCTTTATTTTAGTTGGTGGAGTGAAGGTGCCTCCAAGGCAATGAGTCACTCTCTCCAGTACCTCACCAATGTGTAGGAGGCACACTGGCAAGGATATTTGACTTTGGAGTGCGTCACAGCCGAATGGGACATGTCATTCCTCATCCTATCAAAACTGCCACAAAATTCAAACAGCCCACACTGCAAATCCACGCAGGACAGAGAGCACGGTATCAAATACAGGGAGATTTACTCTGTATCTAACCCCGTGCTGTACCTGTCCTGGGAGTGTTTGATGGGGGACAGTGTAGAGGGAGCTTTACTCTGTATCTAACCCCGTGCTGTACCTGCCCTGGGAGTGTTTGATGGGGACAGTGTAGAGGGAGCTTTACTCTGTATCTAACCCCGTGCTGTACCTGTCCTGGGAGTGTTTGATGGGGACAGTGTAGAGGGAGCTTTACTCTGTATCTAACCCCGTGCTGAACCTGTCCTGGGAGTGTTTGATGGGGACAGTGTAGAGGGAGCTTTACTCTGTATCTAACCCCGTGCTGTACCTGTCCTGGGAGTGTTTGATGGGGACAGTGCAGAGGGAGCTTTACTCTGTATCTAACCCCGTGCTGTACCTGTCCTGGGAGTGTTTGATGAGGGACAGTGTAGAGGGAGCTTTACTCTGTATCTAACCCCGTGCTGTACCTGTCCTGGGAGTGTTTGATGGGGGACAGTGTAGAGGGAGCTTTACTCTGTATCTAACCCTGTGCTGTACCTGTCCTGGGAGTGTTTGATGGGGGACAGTGTAGAGGGAGCTTTACTCTGTATCTAACCCTGTGCTGTACCTGTCCTGGGAGTGTCTGATGAGGACAGTATAGAGGGAGCTTTACTCTGTATCTAACCCTGTGCTGTACCTGTCCTGGGAGTGTTTGATGGGGGACAGTGTAGAGGGAGCTTTACTCTGTATCTAACCCTGTGCTGTACCTGTCCTGGGAGTGTTTGATGGGGGACAGTGTAGAGGGAGCTTTACTCTATATCTAACCCTGTGCTGTACCTGTCCTGGGAGTGTTTGATGGGGGACAGTGTAGAGGGGGCTTTACTCTGTATCTAACCCCGTGCTGTACCTGTCCTGGGAGTGTTTGATGGGGGACAGTGTAGAGGGAGCTTTACTCTGTATGTTCTGTTTAAAGTTACTCACTCATCTCCGAAGGATTTCTTCCAGAAATCGGCAGCATCCACCTTGGTGATCCGATAGGTGTCTCCCTTGTACAATCCACTGGGAAATATCGCTCGGAGATCCGCTAACATGTGACTGAAGATCAGGGAGAGTTTGATGAGACTGCGCCTGCGGGGGGGAGACGGGAGGGGCACGGTTAGCGGAAAGGAGGTTTGAACAGAGCCATTGACATTCCTTCCTGATTTCCACATGTTCAGAGGTTTGTACTGCTCAAGAGGAGGCCATTCAGCCCATTCTGCCCTCTGCTATCTCTTCAAATGATCTCTCCAATGAGTCCCACTCTCCCCTCCCCACCCGCCCGTCTCTATAAATCTTTTCCCATCTAGTATTTCCCCAATTCCCTTTTGAAAGTTCCTATTGAATCTGCTTCCACCGCCCTTTCAGGCATCACCTTCCAGATCACAACACTTGCTGCGTTTAAACACAAATCCTCCTCATCTCCCCCTCCTCTGGTTCCTGTCCCGATTCTCTTCAATCTGTCTCCCCCTCGGGTTACCCTCCCTCCTGCCTCTCACAGGCCTGACCTTTGACAAAGGGTGATTGACAAAAGATTGAGGGGGGGGTGAGGAAGAAGCCAGACTGCCTGAAGGAAACCCATGCAGACACGAGGAGAATGTGCAAACTCCACACAGTCAGTGACCCAAGCTGGGAATTGAACCCAGGTCACCGGAGCTACGAAGCAGCAGTGGTAACCACTGTGCTAGCGTTCTTCCCGCTGAGCTTTCAGCTTTGATAAAGGGTGATCTGGACTCGAAACATCAGCTCTTTTCTCCCCTTACAGATGCTGCCAGACCCGCTGAGATTTTCCAGCGTTTTCTCTTTTGGTTTCACATTCCAGCATCCGCAGGAATTTGCTTTTATCTCACAAGCCTCGTTTGATTTTAAGCACTTCTTAAAATATACGTTATATTCCCCATTCTAACGTGAACAAATCTCACACACACGCACACACTCACACACACATAGAAACACACACACTCTCAAACACACATGCACAGACTCTCACACACACACACACATACACACACACACACACACACACACACGGTCACACTCACACAGTCACACTCATTCACACACTCAAATACTCCCTCAGTACTGACCCTCTGACAGTGCAGCACTCCCTCAGTACTGACCCTCTGACAGTGCAGCACTCCCTCAGTACTGACCCTCTGACAGTGCAGCACTCCCTCAGTACTGACCCTCTGACAGTGCGGCACTCCCTCAGTACTGACCCTCTGACAGTGCAGCACTCCCTCAGTACTGACCCTCTGACAGTGCGGCACTCCCTCAGCACTGACCCTCTGACAGTGCGGCACTCCCTCAGCACTGACCCTCTGACAGTGCAGCACTCCCTCAGTACTGAACCTCTGACAGTGCGGCACTCCCTCAGTACTGAACCTCTGACAGTGCGGCACTCCCTCAGTACTGAACCTCTGACAGTGCGGCACTCCCTCAGTACTGACCCTCTGACAGTGCGGCACTCCCTCAGTACTGACCCTCTGACAGTGCAGCACTCCCTCAGCACTGACCCTCTGACAGTGCAGCACTCCCTCAGCACTGACCCTCTGACAGTGCAGCACTCCTTCAGCAGTGACCCCTGATGGCCATGCTCCTGCACCTGTCTGGGTGCACTGAGGGAGAATTTAGCACGGTCAATGCACCTAACCAACGTGTCTTTTGGACTGTGGGAGGAAACCAGAGCACCATGAGGAAACCCACGCAGACACGGGGAGGATGTGCAGACTCCACACAGACAGTGACCCAAGGTGTGAACTGAACCTGGGTCCCTGGCGCTGTGAGGCAGCAGTTCCATGAACCAGATGTGTTTTTCCAACAGTGGTTTCATGGTCATCAGTAGTTTCTTTAATTCCAAGAATTTTTATTTGTGGAATTCAAATTCCAACATTTGCGGTGACTGGAACTGAGCCACATGAGTGACCCCAGTCCATCTCAGTGAGCCTTTCAGGCTTGCTCACTCACCAAGACCCCAAGAATAAGATTAAATACATTTAATACACACTGAATATTTTATGAGGTGTCCTAGAAAATGCTTAACAATATAGGAATGAGTAACCAATTCATCCCTCATGCCCAGTCCACCATTTAACATCCCCATGGCTGATCTTAACCTGCTTTCAACTCCACTTTCCTGTCTGCTGTCCAAAGCCCTTGATCCCACTTTGCATCGGAAACATATCTATCTCTTTCTTGAATAACTGGATTGATCCTGCCTCCTCTGGGGCAGTGAGTTCCACACATTCATGACGACTGTTACGTTGAGTTCGTACAGATGTAAAAGAATTGGAAAAAAGAACTGCTAGAGGGGGAATAGAAACAGTGCATGGTGCCTTTAAGAGCAGGTTTCGTGCTCAGTGCTTGACTGTTTAAAATGCAGAGTACACAGATTGCAACAATTATAATGAGAATCAAGCATCAGGGTTACCTTGGTAACAGGCTTTGCAGCTGCATTTTGATAGCCTACGAGTTTAACAAGGACACTCCGCTAACAGCCCCTCAGATTAAACCAGACACACCGCGAAGTCTTTGTGTTTAAAGGAGGCACTCCAGTAACAGTCTATGTGTTTAAAGGGGACACTTTGCTAACAGCCATATGTTTAAAGGGGACACTCCACTAACAGTCTATGTGTTTAAAGGAGAGACTCCACTAACAGTCTATGTGTTTAAAGGAGAGACTCCACTAACAGTCTATGTGTTTAAAGGAGACACTCCACTAATAGTCTATGTGTTTAAAGGGGACACTCCACTAACAGTCTATGTGTTTAAAGGAGACACTCCATTAATAGTCTATGTGTTTAAAGGAGACACTCTACTAACAGTCTATGTGTTTAAAGGGGACACTCCACTAACAGTTTATGTGTTTAAAGGGGACACTCCACTAACAGTCTATATGTTTAAAGGGGACACTCAGCTAACAGTCTATATGTTTAAAGGGGACACTCCACTAACAGTCTATGTGTTTAAAGGGGACACTCCGTCTTGTTGAATTCGAATTCTGCCATCTGCCGTGGCGGGGTTCGAGCCTGGGTCCCCAGAGCTTTGGCTGAGTTTCTGGATTGGTAATCTGCCGATAATACCACTGGGCCAACGCCTCCCATGGAATCGGAGCAGGCGAGGGGCGGACAACCAAAATATCCTTTGACCCTGGGCAAGAATTTCCAGTTTCGCTCGTAAGATCGCACCCACTATGACTCCCTACAGACTTTGAGGACTTTTTCTTTTCTCTCAGGTCCTTATCAACAGCTTGGAATATTGCCAGGGTTTGCTTAAAGCCTGAGACTAGAGGCTTCTCCCAGCTCTCACAGACAGCAGTGTAACATCAGCCCAAATAACCTTCAAAATTCTATCAACCTTACAAAGACCCCCTCAAGGATACACACTGAAAAAAACTTCTTCAACAAAGTGCTGGAGGGGCAAATCTTTGGGATGACTAGATGACCAGTTATAACTTATGAAGTGTTTGTCAATCTTAACCTGTCCTTGGAGTTAAATCTTGGTTAGGCTGGCTATGAAATGCATAGAAAATTTCTGTGGCTCTCTTGGTATGAATTATTGTGATCCATTGTTGGTGAAACCTAAGAAGATTACACATAAGTGAGAGGGGAAAGTTTTTCACACAGAGAGTGACGGGTGCCTGGAACGCGCTGCCAGAGAAGGCGGTGGAAGCAGGCACATTAGCAACACTTAAGGGGCATCTGGGTGGGTATGTGGATAGGGAGGGAATAGATGGATACGGACCGAGCGACGGAATTTTTTTAGCTTTGTTGGGGTTTCAAGATCAGCACAGGCTTGGAGGGCCGAAGGGCCTATTCCTGTGCTGTACTTTGTTCTTTGTTCTAACAGCCTATGTGTTTAACGGAGACACTCAGCGATCAGGACCCAATCAAATTTGGCACCGTCCGACCAATCGTGGTTTAGGAAAACGCATAGGTCATCAGGAATAGAAAAACAGGAACTCGACTGTCTGCCTGTAGTTCAGTCAGTAACTTCAGTTCAGTCCAGTGACTTCAGTTCAGTGAGTTCAGTGATTGAGTTCAGTGACTTCAGCTCAGTTCAGTGAAGTTGAACTGTGAAGCTACCACCTCTCAAGACTTGGAGCGTCCAACAGTGGCTCTCTGCCAGCTAAAGAACCATCTCAAGAGAACTCTCCATCTATTTACTAGAAGGGTAACAAATCAGAAAGAGTTTACCAATAATGACATGGACTAAAAAACTCTAAAGGTTTTTCCAAAGCCACAAAACATCTTTGTGTGTTTTTTGAGTGACTAAGTTAGTGGGTTTTTTGGTAATGAATGGTCCTTGTATTTATTTGAACAGCATTCCAGTCAAACTGTACTTTAACTGACACCAAGATTGGTGGCATAGTGGACAGTGAAGAAAGTTATCTCCAATTGCAATGGGATCTTGATCAATTGGGCCAGTGGGCTGACGAATGGCAGATGGAGTTTAATTTCGACAAATGCAAGGTAATGCATTTTGGTAGATTGAACCAGGGTAGGATTTACTCAGTTAATGGTAGGGTGTTGGGGAGAGTTACAGAACAAAGAGATCTAATAGAACATGTTCATAGCTCCTTGAAAGTGGAGTCACAGGTGGACAGAAAGGTGAAGAAGGCATTCGGCATGCTTGGTTTCATCGGTCAGAACATTGAATACAGGAGTTGGGATGTCTTATTGAAGTTGTACAAGACATTGGTAAGGCCACACTTTGGCATACTGTATGCAATTCTGGTCACCCTATTATAGAAAGGATATTATTAAACTAGAAAGAGTGCAGATAAGATTTACTACGATGCTCCCAGAACTTGATGGTTTGAGTTATAAGGAGAGGCTGGATAGGCTAGGACTTTTTTCTCTGAAGTGCAGGAGGCTGAGGGGTGATCTTATAGAGCTCTATAAAATATTGAGGGGCATAGATCAGCGAGATAGTCAATATCTTTTCCCAAAGGTAGGGGAGTCTAAAATTAGAAGGCATAGGTTTAAGATGACAGGGGAGAGATACAAAAGGGTCCAGAGGGGCAATTTTTTTTTTTTTACACAGAGGGTGGTGAGTGTCTGGAACAAGCTGCCAGAGGTAGTAGTAGAGGTGGGTACAATTTTGTATTTTAAAAAGCATTTAGATAGCCACTTGGGTACGATGGGAGTAGAAGGATGTGGGCCAAACACGGCCAATTGGGGTTTTAAAAAAAATGGACGGCATGGACAAGATGTGCTGAAGGGCCTGTTTCCATTCTGTAACCCTCTTTGACTCTAGTTAATATGTACCTTGTTTAGTTAAAGTTCCTGGTTGGTTAAATAAATAACTTGTTAATTATTTACTTAAGGTGAGTGTCAGATCTTTCTGCGAATGATCCTCTAAACATAACGAAGAACAGTTTCCCAGCCACTTCTAAGAGATTACAAAGCAAGCTATAGGGGATTAACCTCTGCGTCCTCACAACAACACTCTAAGAGGAGTAGTTTTGCCTCATCTCAGTTCCAAACCTCTTGCTCACTCTATATCTCTGACCTCCTGTTCCAGACTGTCCCACAAGGAACGTAGTCTCATCGACTTCAAATGGTAAAAACAAAAGAACTATTGACACTTGGGACACAGAGGGAGTGGACAGCTCTCACAGTCAATGCTGTGAGCAACCAGCACGCACCCACGCTTCTCTGGTCCTTGTTTTACATGTGCATCACTTTGGTCAGTCAAGTAGGGGAAAAAAATATGTAAGTAGAAATCAACTGAATGTGGCAACCCTGGGTAACAGTCAACAAAGAACGGGTCGCAAACAATGACGAGAGAGTACAGGAATGAGGTAGAGAATCTGGTGAGCTGGTGCGACGCCAATAATCTCTCCCTCAATGACAACAAAATGCAACAGATCGTCATCGACTCCTGAAAGCATAGTGGAGGGCATGCCTTGTCCACATCAACAAGTGTAAATGGTCGAGAGCTTCAGCTTTCTAGGTATCCAGGTCACCAACAAGCTGTCCCGGTCTCCCCCCATGCCAAAAGAAAACCCATCAACACCTCTACTTTCTTCGGAGGCTAAGGAAATTCAGCATTTCCACCACAACTCTGACTAATTTTTTTTACAGATGCGCCATAGAAAGTATTCTTTCTGGTTGTATCACAGCTTGGGATGGGCTCCAGCTCTGCCCGAAACCACAAGGAACTACAAAGGGTTGTGAGTGTAGCCCACTCCATCACGCAAACCAGCCTCCTGTCCACTGACACTTCCCGTTACCTCATGGGCAGCACCCAGAACCCAGGTGGGTCACACGTGGCCCACTTCTGTTAATATTTTTGTTCGTCCCGCAAAGGTGGACAATTTCACAGTTTCCCACTGGTCAGACTTTTGCCCACACACTCAATCTATCCAAAGCCAGAGTGGAAACAAGGCACAAACACCCCCTGAACTACAGCCTGGCCTCGATTCAACATGTTCACTTCATTGATTTGATTTATTATTGTCACATGTATTAGTGAAAAGTATTGTTTCTTGTGTGCTATACAGACAAAGCATACCGTTTATAGAGAAGGAAAGGAGAGAGTGCAGAATGTAGTGTTACAGTCATAGCGAGGGTGTAGAGAAAGATCAACTTAGTGCGAGGTAGGTCCATTCAAAAGTCTGATGGCAGCAGGGAAGAAGCTGTTCTCAAATCGGTTGGTACGTGACCTCAGACTCCCCGAACGAAGAAGCGAGAATGTGCGTGGGGTCCTTAACTATGCTGACTGCTTTTCCGAGGCAGTGGGTAGTGTAGACAGAGTCAATGGATGGGAGGCTGGTTTGCGCGATGGATTGGGCTACATTCACGACCTTTTGTAGTTCCTTGCAGTCTTGGTCAGAGCTGGAGCCCAGACCAAGCTGCGATACAACCAGAAAGCATGCTTTCTACGGCACACCCGGTGAGAATTTGTAGCTGACATGCCAAATTTCCTTAGTCTTCTGAGAAAGTAGAAGTTTTGGTGAACTTTCTTAACTACAGTGCTGGCATGGAGGGACCAGGACAGGTTGTTGGCGATCTGGATACCCAGAAACGTGAAGCTCTCGGCCTTGCCCTTGACGAGTTGGCACAGAATCGATTGGGAGATAGAACATAGAACACTACAGCACAAACAGGCCCTTCAGCCCACAAGTTGCGCCGATCACATCCATACCTACCAAGCCGTTGAACTATCTGTAATTCCCAATACCGTTAGATCCCATGTACTCATCCAGAAGTCTTTTAAAAGACCCCAGCGAGTTCACCTCTACCACCACCGATGGCAGCTGATTCCACTCACTCACCACCCTCTGAGTGAAAAACTTACCCAGAGGGTGGTGAGTGAGTGGAATCGGCTGCGCTCGGTGGTGGTAGAAGCGAACTCGCTGGGGTCTTGGGAGGTTTGTAGGGGCTGGAGGAGGTTACAGAGATAGGGCGGGATGGAGGAGCTGGAGGAGGTTATAGAGATAGGGAGGGTTGAGGGGCTGGAGGAGGTTACAGAGATGGGGGGGTTGAGGGGCTGGAGGAGGTTACAGAGATAGGGAGGGTTGAGGGGCTGGAGGAGGTTACAGAGATAGGGAGGGTTGAGGGGCTGGAGGAGGTTACAGAGATAGGGAGGGTTGAGGGGCTGGAGGAGGTTACAGAGATAGGGACGGTTGTCAGGGCTGGAGGAGGCTATGGGGATAGGGAGAGTTGTAGGGGCTGGAGGTGGTTACAGAGATCGGGAGGGTTGAGGGGCTGGAGGAGGTTACAGAGATAGAGAGGGTTGAGGGGCTGGAGGTGGTTACAGAGATCGGGAGGGTTGAGGGGCTGGAGGAGGTTACAGAGATAGGGAGGGTTGTCAGGGCTGGAGGAGGTTACAGAGATAGGGAGGGTTGTCAGGGCTGGAGTAGGCTATGGGGATAGGGAGGGCTGTAGGGGCTGGAGGAGGCTATGGGGATAGGGAGGGTTGTAGGGGCTGGAGGAGGCTATGGGGATAGGGAGGGTTGTAGGGGCTGGAGGAGGCTATGGGGACAGGGAGGGTTGTAGGGACTGGAGGAGGCTATGGGGATAGGGAGGGTTGTAGGGACTGGAGGAGGCTATGGGGATAGGGAGGGTTGTAGGGGCTGGAGGAGGCTATGGGGATAGGGAGGGTTGTAGGGGCTGGAGGAGGCTATGGGGATAGGGAGGGTTGTAGGGACTGGAGGAGGCTATGGGGATAGGGAGGGTTGTAGGGACTGGAGGAGGCTATGGGGATAGGGAGGGTTGTAGGGACTGGAGGAGGCTATGGGGATAGGGAGGGTTGGATGAACTCTGGAAGCAATGAATTAATTTGGGAATTCAATCATTGATGCCAGAATTGCAGTTGGCCATTTGTGCACAGCAAGAGCCCACAATGATGCGACGATAGATTTTGCTGCTAGTGATTGGGGGATAAGTTTTGTCCGTGGTAGACAGGGAGAACGCTGCTATTCTACAGGGAGTCAGTGGGACATTTGACACTGTCCTGGGACAGGTGATACAGGGAGTGACAGGGAGACTCTGGGGATGGGTGGAGTGCGCTGCCTCTCTCTTGTTCCACAAGAGAGAAATTGAAAGGATTTCTACACACAGCTATCGGGTTGGACGTTTCAATGTCAGAGTGTCTGCAATCACCAGGATTCCTTCAAAAAACAACAGCTATATGAGTTTATTAAAAATCCAGACTTGTCAAGTCGATACGGAAATCTTCCGATCACTCACTCACACACACATTCACAAACACACACACACTCATTCACACACACTCACTTAGACTCACACCTACACAGTCACACACACACACACTCACATACACGCACTCACACTCACAATTACACTCACACACACTCACTTACACGTGCTCACACACACTCACGTACACACACCCACACTCACACTTACACTCACATACACACACTCACTTACATGTACTCACACACACTCACGTACACGCACATGTGCGCACTCACACACTCGCACACACACAATCACTCTCACTCAAACACACACAAATACACACACTCACACACATCAAATCAAAGACACAAACACACATGCTTACTCCGGCAGACAAATTTTACTCAAATACGCTGAATCACACACACAGCTCCCTCTACACTGTCCCCATCAAACACTCCCAGGACAGGGACAGCACGGGGTTAGATACAGAGTAAAGCTCCCTCTACACTGTCCCCATCAAACACTCCCAGGACAGGTACAGCACGGGGTTAGATACAGAGTAAAGTTCCCTCTACACTGTCCCCCATCAAACACTCCCAGGACAGGTACAGCACAGGGTTAGATACAGAGTAAAGCTCCCAGGTAATAGCACAGAGTCAAGTCAAAGCCTGAGCCTCAGAGAGGGAGATTTGAAATGGAAGGTCGAACTAAATCTATCAGTTTGACACCTTCGCCGATACCGGAACACTGCACAGTTTTTGGTCTGGTCATTGCTCTGTGATAATAATATCTGTGCGTGCAGACTGGACTCGATCCTCCAGGCCACTATGTGTCTGGCTGAACTTTAATCTCAAACCACGGGATCTCTGTCATAACAACAGCAACTCGACAGACCCTCGCTCTCTGCACAGGAAGTTAGCTAAAATTAGCATCATGTCGTTGAACAAACAATTGGCTTTCCGTCTTGACCCCAACTGAGATAGAGTAAGCTCACACTTTGTGGCCAATTCTATTCTTATAGCACTGACATAGACCTTTGCTGACCCTTTGCAAGATCTCTTATTATTTGCCACTCCTGGTTCCCCCTGCCCCATCCCAGTAAATTTTCCCTCTCCCAGTATCTCTCCAATTCCCCCCTTTTTGAAAGTTCCTATTGAATCTGCTTCTACCGCCCTCGCAGACAGCACCTTCCAGATCACAACAACTCGCTGCGTTTAAATACAAATCCTCCTCATCTCCCCCCCCCACTTCTGGTTCTTTTCCCGATTCTCTTCAATCTGTGTCCTCCTCTGGTTACCCACCCTCCTGCCTCTCACAAGCCTCATTCGATTTTAAACACTGACTGAAAGACCCTTAATATTCCCCTTTCTAAGGTGAGCAAATGAACCCTCACTCTCTCTCTCACCTATATTCACACTCACACTCTCACTCACACACTCTCTCTCACACACTTACACACACCCTCTCTCACACACACACTTTCTCACACGCACACTCTCTCTCACACACACACTCACTCTCTCACATGCACACACTATCTATCTCTCTCTCATACACACACACACACTCTCTCTCACGTGCACACACTGTTTCTCTCTCTCTCACACACACACACTCTCTCTCACATGCACACTGTTTCTCTCTCTCTCACACACTCACGCGCACACTCTCTCTCACATGCACACACTGTTTCTCTCTCTCTCATACACACACACTCTCTCTCACATGCACACACTGTTTCTCTCTCTCTCTCACACACTCTCTCTCACATGCACACACTGTTTCTCTCTCTCTCTCACACACTCTCTCTCACATGCACACACTGTTTCTCTCTCTCTCTCACACACACACTCTCACATGCACACACTTTCTCTCTCTCTCTCACACACACACTCTCACATGCACACACTGTTTCTCTCTCTCTCTCACACACACACTCTCACATGCACACACTGTTTCTCTCTCTCTCTCACACACACTCTCACATGCACACACTGTTTCTCTCTCTCTCACACACACACTCTCACATGCACACAGTTTCTCTCTCTCTCACACACACACATAAGAACATAAGAACATAAGAAATAGGAGCAGGAGTAGGCCATCTAGCCCTTCGAGCCTGCCCCGCCATTCAATAAGATCATGGCTGATCTGTCGTGGCTCAGTTCCGCATTCCCGCCCTTTCCCCATAATCCTTAATCCCCTCGCTTATCAAAAACCTATCAACCCGCATCTTAAAAATATTTAGCGAGGCAGCCTCCACCACCTCAACGGGCAGAGAATTCCAGAGATTCACCACCCTTTGAGTAAAGAAGTTCCTCCTCAATTCTGTTCTAAACCGCCCCCCCTTTATCTTGAGGCTGTGCCCCCTAGTCCTACTGTCCTTTCTGAGCGGGAAGAGTCTCTCCACCTCTATCCTATCCATCCCATTCATCATCTTATATGTCTCAATGAGATCTCCCCTCATTCTTCTAAACTCTAACGAGTACAAGCCTAATTTATTCAGCCTCTCCTCATAGCTCAACCCCCTCAACTCCGGCATCAGCCTAGTAAACCTCCTCTGCACTCCCTCCAAGGCCAAAATATCCTTGCGTAAGTACGGCGCCCAAAACTGCACACAGTACTCCAGCTGCGGCCTCACCAATGCCCTATACAGCTGCAGCAAGACCTCCCTACTTTTATATTCAATCCCCCTCGCTATGAAGGCCAGCATCCCATTCGCCTTCCTGACCACCTGCTGCACCTGCAGGCTGGGGTTTGCGACTCATGCACAAGGACCCTGAGGTCCCTCTGCACCGTCGCCTGCTGCAGTTTTTCGCCCCGTAAGTAATAGTCCTTCCTACCATTATTCCTACCAAAGTGGACCACCTCACACTTGCCAACATTAAATTCCATTTGCCATTTCCTGGCCCATTCGCCCAGCCTATCTAGATCCTTCTGCAGACTCTCCACACCCTCCGCACAATTTGCCATTCCACCAATCTTGGTGTCATCAGCAAATTTCGACACCATACACTCGGTTCCCTCCTCCAGATCATCTATATAAATGGTAAATAGCTGAGGCCCCAGCACCGACCCCTGGGGCATTCCACTAGTCACCAACCGCCAATCCGAATAGCACCCATTGACCCCCACTCTCTGCCTCCCATTTGACAACCAATCCTCTATCCACGCTAACACCCTACCCCCAACTCCATGTCGCCTGACCTTCTGCAATAACCTCTTGTGAGGTACCTTGTCAAATGCCTTCTGAAAATCAAGAAAGACCACATCCACCGGCTCTCCTCTATCCACCGCCCTAGACACATCCTCATAGAACACACACACTCACTCTCTCTCACATGCACACTGTTTCACTCTCTCTCTCACACACACACACACACTCTCTCTCACATGCACACACTGTTTCTCTCTCTCTCACACACACACACACTCTCTCACATGCACACACTGTTTCACTCTCTCTCTCTCATACACACACACACACACTCTCTCTCTCTCTGACATGCACACACTGTTTCTCACTCACACACACACACACACTCTCTCTCACATGCACACACTGTTTCTCACACACACACACACACACACTCTCTCTCACATGCACACACTGTTTCTCACTCACACACACACACACACACTCTCTCTCACATGCACACACTGTTTCTCTCTCTCTCACACACACACACTCTCTCTCACATGCACACACTGTTTCTCTCTCTCTCACACACACACTCTCTCTCACATGCACACACTGTTTCTCTCTCTCTCTCACACACACACACACACTCTCTCTCACATGCACACACTGTTTCTCTCTCTCTCACACACACACACTCTCTCTCACATGCACACACTGTTTCTCTCTCTCTCACACACACTCTCTCTCACATGCACACACTGTTTCTCTCTCTCTCACACACACACACACACACACTCTCTCACATGCACACACTGTTTCTCTCTCTCTCTCTCACACACTCACACACATACAGAAAACTCTGTCACACATGCACCCTGTGATGTTTTAGATGGGCCCACCCCACCCATACCCGAGCTTCCTGTAGGACAGTGCCTGAGGTTTGGGACAGAGGGCATTTGTTACCCACAGGAGGTCCTGTGTGCCTGCAGCATGTGAAGGAACGGAAGACTCGCTCGATAGTCTGAGAGAGAGAGATAGAGGAAGGTTGCATGACCTCAGTGAAGCACACTGAATTTCACACCGGCACGCAAATCTCTCCCTATCAACACACCCTGAACCTCAGCTCAGGGTTCACCCTGTCAGCGCTGACACACAAAACAGCCCACGGTGAGAGGTGTCACCCATACACAATGGCAGCTGGCATCATCGTGCCCACGCCAACAACCTGTTAGCGAGTTAGATCACTGTCTGTCTGCTGCTTTCTTATATTCACAGCCCCTACACTTTGTAAACGATAAAATGTGGGAATTTCCAATGCTGTGACACCGGTTCCTATCTCCTCACAAGGGTGGCACCCTCTGGGAGTGTTTCGAGAGGTTGCCAAGGTCGGTCGGGAATCAATGAACAACTCTTGCACAGGAAGTCAGCTTGAGGCAGTCTGCTAAGGCCCAGCGGTGCCACAGGCTCAGGGACAGGAACAGGCACCAGGAAGGATGGGGAAAAGGGAAATGAGCTCCGAATCCATGGAAATATAGTGCAGAAAGAGGCCATTCAGCCCATCAGGCCTGCAACGACAACAATCCCACCCAGGCCCTATCCTCGAGACGTTTACCCCAGCTAGACCCCTGGCACAAAGGGGCAATTTAGCACGGCCACTCCAGCGAACCAGCACATCTTTGGACGGTGGGAGGAAACCAGAGCACCCGGAGGAAACCCACTCAGACACGGGGAGAATGTGCAAACTCCGCACAGACAGTGACCCAAAGGTAGAATTGAACACAAGCTGGTTAAGTGCATTGCCCACGCTAAATTGTCTCTCAGTGCACCTGAACAGGCTCCGGAGTGTGGCGACTAGGGGATTTTCACAGAAACTTCATTGCAGAGTGAATGTAAGCTACTTGTGACACGGATAAATAAATGACCCCAACACAAACCTAACCTTAACGCTTAACCCTAACCCTAACTTTAAACTTTACCTAATCCGAATGCTAACCCGAAAAATTTGGTCGCATATTGGTCTAATTTTCACTTTGTCTTCCCTTTCGATACATCTAAAAATAGCAATACTGGTTTATCAAGTACTTTCAACATGACAAATTGTCCTGGGTGTGTTGCTATAGAATGTTATCCAACCAGTGCTCATTGTGAGACACACAGGGAGATGCTGGGGTAATGATGCTACCCTCAGCCACACTGGGAGGATTTAAAAAGTGTCTTCAAAGATGAAAGTGAGAGAAAGAGAGAGAGAGAGGTGGAGAGGTTTGGGGGGGGAATTCCAGAGATTAGGGCCACCCCTAGGCAGCTGGTGGAGTGATGGCCATCGGGTGATGTTCAAGTGGCCGGAATTAGTGGAGCGCAGAGATCTCGGAGGGTTGTAGGAGCTGGAGGAGGTTACAGAGATAGGGAGGGTTGTGGGGACTGGAGGAGGTTACAGAGATAGGGAGGGTTGTAGGGACTGGAGGACGTTACAGTGATAGGGAGGGTTGTAGGGACTGGAGGAGGTTACAGAGATAGGGAGGGTTGTAGGGACTGGAGGAGGTTACAGAGATAGGGAGGGGTGTAGGGGCTGGAGAAGGTTACAGAGATAGGGAGGGGTGTAGGGGCTGGAGAAGGTTACAGAGATAGGGAGGGGTGTAGGGGCTGGAGAAGGTTACAGAGATAGGGAGGGGTGTAGGGGCTGGAGAAGGTTACAGAGATAGGGAGGGTTGTAGGGGCTGGAAGAGGTTACAGACATAGGGAGGGTTGTAGGGGCTGGAGGAGGTTATGGAGACAGGGAGGGCTGTAGGGACTGGAGGAAATTACAGAGATAGGGAGGGTTGTAGGGGCTGGAGAAGGTTACAGAGATAGGGAGGGGTGTAGGGGCTGGAGAAGGTTACAGAGATAGGGAGGGGTGTAGGGGCTGGAGAAGGTTACAGAGATAGGGAGGGTTGTAGGGGCTGGAAGAGGTTACAGACATAGGGAGGGTTGTAGGGGCTGGAGGAGGTTACAGAGATAGGGAGGGTTGTAGGGGCTGGAGGAGGTTACAGAGATAGGGAGGGTTGTAGGGGCTGGAGGAGGTTACAGAGATAGGGAGGGTTGTAGGGGCTGGAGAAGGTTACAGAGATAGGGAGGGGTGTAGGGGCTGGAGAAGGTTACAGAGATAGGGAGGGTTGTAGGGGCTGGAGGAGGTTACAGAGATAGGGAGGGTTGTAGGGGCTGGAGGAGGTTACAGAGATAGGGAGGGTTGTAGGGGCTGGAGGAGGTTACAGAGATAGGGAGGGTTGGGTGCGTGGAGGAATCTGAAAATTAGGGTGATATATTTAAAAGCACACTGGAGTCAGTGTGGTCCCGTGAGCTTAGTGTGACCTGATCATTTGGTGTGAGTGGAGATTCTGGAGGAGGGAGGGTGGGGGAGCAGTCGGGAATGTGTCGGGATACTTGAGATTTGAGATAATGAAGGCATTGAGGAATGTGTCAGGAGGAGAGGAGCTGAGACTGGAGCTGTGTGTTACTGAAGAGAGTTGGGATTGGATTCGATGTCTCAGCCGGCCTGCTGTCCCCTCTGGGTGTTGGAATCTCCTCTGAACTGAATTTGGACACACTCTCTGCTGTACAGAGAGAATTAAACTTGTCATCAATTCCCTTTCTTTTTCACATCTGTAGGTCAATTATTCGTTCATAGAATCATCGAATCCCTACAGGCCTGAAGGAGGCCATTCAGCCCATCGAGTCTGCACCAACCACAATCCCGCCCAGGCCCTATTCGCACAACCCCACACAGTTACCCTAGCTAGTCCCCCTGACGCAAAAGGACAACTTAGCATGGCAATCCACCTAGCCTGCACAACTTTAGACAAAACCGGAGGAAACCCATGCAGACACAAGGAGAACGTACAAACTCTGCACAGTCGGTGACCCAAGCCAGGAATCGAACCCTGGTCCCTGGCGCTGTGAGGCAGCAGTGCTAACCACTGTGCCACCGCGCCATCCCCTTCAAAAGCATTTGCGTATCTCAAAAGGTCCCTCACTCCCCATCGCACATTGACTGTGACGTGCCGAAGACTTTGTCGGATATTTTAAGAGTCAACCACATTGCTCTCACTTTGGAGACACATGTGGGCCAGATCAGGGAGGAACGGCAGATTTCTATCCCGAAAGGACATCAATGACCCAGATGGATTTTTCCAACACTCGACAATGCTTTCCAAACACTTCTTAGCATAAATAGATTGTCATTTGATTTCCTTAATTTCAACATCGCCAGTTTTGTGAGTTACAAGCAGTCACAGGGTCAGTACTGAGGGAGTGCCGCACTGTCATGGGGTCAGTACTGAGGGAGTGCCGCACTGTCAGAGGGTCAGTGCTGAGGGAGTGCCGCACTGTCAGAGGGTCAGTGCTGAGGGAGTGCCGCACTGTCAGAGGGTCAGTGCTGAGGGAGTGCCGCACTGTCAGAGGGTCAGTGCTGAGGGAGTGCCGCACTGTCAGAGGGTCAGTGCTGCGGGAGTGCCGCACTGTCAGAGGGTCAGTGCTGCGGGAGTGCCGCACTGTCAGAGGGTCAGTACTGAGGGAGTGCTGCACTGTCAGAGGGTCAGTACTGAGGGAGTGCCGCACTGTCAGAGGGTCAGTACTGAGGGAGTGCCGCACTGTCAGAGGGTCAGTGCTGAGGGAGTGCCGCACTGTCAGAGGGTCAGTGCTGAGGGAGTGCCGCACTGTCAGAGGGTCAGTGCTGAGGGAGTGCCGCACTGTCAGAGGGTCAGTGCTGAGGGAGCGCTGCACTGTCAGAGGGTCAGTGCTGAGGGAGTGCCGCACTGTCAGAGGGTCAGTGCTGAGGGAGCGCTGCACTGTCAGAGGGTCAGTGCTGAGGGAGTGCCGCACTGTCAGAGGGTCAGTACTGAGGGAGTGCTGCACTGTCAGAGGGTCAGTACTGAGGGAGTGCTGCACTGTCAGAGGATCAGTACTGAGGGAGTGCCGCACTGTCAGAGGATCAGTACTGAGGGAGTGCCGCACTGTCAGAGGGTCAGTACTGAGGGAGTGCCGCACTGTCAGAGGGTCAGTACTGAGGGAGTGCCGCACTGTCAGAGGGTCAGTGCTGATTAGAACAACGCAAAAGCTGATGATGTCGTATCTGAGCCTGTCGTTGTCTAGTTCGCCTCTATCGATCTCTCCTTAATCTCAGACCAGACACTTCCTTTCCACCATCATCCTTCCTGGAAAACTTCCACTGCCACCCACCCCTGCACATCATGATACACCTCCCCCCCCCTTCACATTCCCCCCCTCGCACCGTCACCGCATTGCTGTTTGTGGGATCTTGGTGTGCTCCCCTTTTCTGCATCACCCAAAGCTGTCTGCACCTGACCACTGCTATACAAGGTGCGGGGTCGGAGTGAGGTGTGAAAGACGTGGGTGTGTGAGCAGATCACTGAGCAGAGGCTGCAAGGACGCAGCTGGGAGCCAGGGCGGACACTCCGAGACTGGCTGAGGGCCGTAGGATCAGTTCGACTGGAGGGAAATGGAGAGAGACTGAGCGAGTAGTAGAGAATGTGGAGGTAGGGAGGGAGGAGAGAGCAGGGGAGAGATAGGAGGAGAGACAGAGCAAGAAGGCCAGTGAAATATATCCTTCATCGGGATGAATAGAAGTGTTCGAAAGCTTCACGTTTTTAGGTGTCCAGATCACCAACAACCTGTCCTGGTCCCCCCATGCTGACACTATAGTTCAGAAAGCCCATCATTGCCTCTACTTTCTCAGAAGACTAAGGAAATTTGGCATGTCCGCTACGACTCTCACCAACTTTTACCAGAGAAAGCATTCTTTCTGGTTGTATCGCAGCTTGGTGTGGGCTCCTGCTCTGTCCAAGGAACTCCAAAAGGTCGTGAATGTAGCCCAATCCATTACGCAAACCAGCCTCCCATCCACTGACTCTGTCTACACTTCCCGCTGCCTTGGAAAAGCAGCCAGCGTAATTAAGGACCCCACGCACCCCAGATATTCTCTCTTCCACCTTCTTCCATTTGGAAAAGGATACAAAAATCTGAGGTCACGTACTGACCAACTCGAGAACAGCTTCTTCCCTGCTGCTGTCAGACTTTTGTATGGCCCAACCTTGTACTAAGCTGATCTTTCTCTACACTCTAGCTATGACTGTAACACTACATTCTGCACCCTACTCCTTTTCCTTCTCTATGAACAGTATGCTTTGTCTGCATAGCGTGCAAGAATCAATACTTTTCACTGTTTGTTAATATGTGTGACAATAATAAATCAAACCTAATCAAACAGAGGCTGGTGTCCCTTAAACAGGTTCCACTCAGTAGCCCTGAGACTCCTTAATATATGTACAGGTGAGGCTCCCTGATTGGAAACGTAATCAATACCTCAATCAGGGAGCTCGTACTCCAAGAGCCCACTCCCTGGGGCTCAATGAGAACATTACAGCAGGGCAGGGCAAGGAGGAGAACTGGGGAAGGCATGGGGGACAAAGAGAAGAGGACGGAGAGGGAGTGGAGAATGGAAGGAGGGAATGAGTGAGAGAGTAAGGGAGATGGATAAGTAGCAAGGGGCAGAGATGGGGGGGGTCCGAGAGGGAGAGAAAGGGGCAGAGAATGAAGAGGATGGGGGGGGAAGAAAGAGGCAGGGAGTAGGGGGGTATTGGAGGAGAGAGAGGGGCAGAGAATGGGGGAGTGGGAGAGGAGCAGAGAGTGGGGGAATTGGGGAGAAAGAGAGGCAGAGAGCAGGGACATAGGGAGGAGAGGGGCACAGAGTGGGGGGGTAGGGAGGGAGAGAAGGGCAGAGAGTGGAGGGGATGGGGGGTAGAGAGAGGCAGAGAGTGGGGGAAGTTGGGGGTGGGGGAGAGAGAGGCAGAGAGCAGGGAGATAGGGAAGAGAGGGGCACAGAGTGGGGGGGGGGAAGGGGGGAAGAGAGGGGCAGAGAATGGGGGGGTAGGGAGGGAGAGAAGGGCAGAGAGTGGAGGGGATGGGGTGATAGAGAGAGGTAGAGAGCTGGGGGGGGAAGAGAGGGGCTGAGAGCTGTGGGGGGTGGCGGGGTAGTGAGTGGGAGAGAGGGGCAGAGAACGGGGGTGATTGGGGAGGGGGGGGGGGAGAGAGGCTCAGGGCTGGGGACCTGGGAGGGAGAGAATGGGGCAAAGAGTGGGGGGAGATGGGGAAGGAGGGGCAGAGAGTGGGGGGAGATGGGGAAGGAGGGGCAGAGACCGAGGATGGAGGGGGGGAGAGAGCGAGGAGGAAGCTGACAGACAGAGAGAGAGATCATGTTTCAGAGAGAGTGGGTTGGAATGGGGAAGTGGAGGGGGAGGCACCTGTTAGCTGCTGCTCTCTCCACTCTCTGTACAACTGGTTTGTTTGGTGATGAACTCAGCCAGGCCTGTCAAAACAAACAGCAACCCCCTCCCGCCACCCCACTTCCTGAACATTCACCCCGTGAACAGGGAGTGACGTCCCACCCTGAAATAAGAGCAGCTAATCGACTGCAGAAGCACTCACAACCTTGTCTCTTATCCTCAGCCTCCTCTCAGAATGGAAGCGATCCAACATCACTCTCTCTCACACACACACACACACCGTGTTACGGTCTGGAAGGCACTCCCTGAAAGGGTGCTGGAGGCAGATTCAATAGGAACTTTCAAAAGGGGGAGAAATATTGGAATGGGGGGAACGCTTGCTGGAACCCTGCGGGGAAGAGCGGAGGTGCAGGGGTGGGGGGGGTGAACGGGATCGAACTTTCAAAGAGCTGGCACGGGACACACAATGGGCCAAAAGGCCTCCTTTGTCCGAGTTTCCCTGGCTGGAGTGTCAAAGAATGGTCACATTCAGACAGTGCCAACAAGTTGCCGTTGGCGAGTGTTGTTCTTGTTCGCTCGGCAGGGGTTAAGGTTGGGATATCAGATACTGTGTCTCAAGCCTGACGAATAATAAATTGCCACTCCTGTAGGGGCCTGTGTTGGACTAAAACCTGGTGTTGTCAGACTTTTTACTGGTGTGTCTGAACAGTGCTCCTTCCACTCACATTGTCGGCCACTTCAGGTCTTGAACAGCAGGTTAGGTGTAAGGATTCGCATTTTAATCAGTAATCTCTAAACTGTCTGTGCTTTATATGCTCTGTCTGAGGCCAGAACTCTCCATTCACCTGACGAAGGGGCTAACCCGAAAGCTAGTGAGTATATTATCAAATAAATAGGTTGGACTAAAACCTGGTGTTGTCAGACTTTTTACTGGTGTGTCTGAACAGTGCTCCTTCCACTCACATTGTCGGCCACTTCAGGTCTTGAACAGCAGGTTAGGTGTAAGGATTCGCATTTTAATCAGTAATCTCTAAACTGTCTGTGCTTTATATGCTCTGTCTGAGGCCAGAACTCTCCATTCACCTGACGAAGGGGCTAACCCGAAAGCTAGTGAGTATATTATCAAATAAATAGGTTGGACTAAAACCTGGTGTTGTCAGACTTTTTACTGGTATGTCTGAACAGTGCTCCTTCCACTCACATTGTCGGCCACTTCAGGTCTTGAACAGCAGGTTAGGTGTAAGGATTCGCATTTTAATCAGTAATCTCTAAACTGTCTGTGCTTTATATGCTCTGTCTGAGGCCAGAACTCTCCATTCACCTGACGAAGGGGCTAACCCCGAAAGCTAGTGAGTATATTATCAAATAAATAGGTTGGACTAAAACCTGGTGTTGTCAGACTTTTTACTGTGTCTGAACAGAGACAAGGCAACGGTACCTGGGATGCCTAGGGATTGAGGAAGGGTGCCGGAATGTGGGGGAGTGCAGCTCCGCACGCCCTCCCCCCTCCCCTCTCCGCACCCCTCCCCCGGGACACCTCGATGAAGCAGTCAAGAAGAGGACTGGCGTTCGTTCTTTCAGTTTAAAGTTTATCGATTAGTATCACAAGTCGGCTGACGTCAACGCGCAATCAAGTTACTGTGAAAATCCCCCAGTTGGCGCACTCCGGCGCCTGTTCAGGGTCACCGAGGGGGAATGTGGCATAGCCAAGTGCACCCATCCTGTCGTGGAGATGTGGGGATTTGGGAAGGACCTTGAGGCGGAGGTGGGGGAGGGAGGGAGGGAGGGAGGGGGGTGGAAACGAACCGCTCAAAGGCCCGCCAACCCCGGAAAATCCTGACAGGCGGAACGTTCTGCCTCGCGACTGCCGGACACGGACGGTTCGGGTCACTATCGGGAGATGGGGTGGGGGCAGGCGGACCGCAGCCGTGTCCCAGAAAGTTAGAAATAAGGCTCTGGAGGAACGGGGGTGTCTTCCGGGCTGTCGGGGGGTAGGGGGGGAGGGACGGGGGGTGGAGATGTGGGGGGGGTTCAAATCCTTCTCTGGCAAATGGTGGAATTTGAAACTGAAAGTTAGTCTCAGTCACGTTCACCTTTCTCAGGACATTGTGTACAAGAGTCGGGAAATCATGTTGCAGTTATATAAAACCTTGGTTAGGCCACATTTAGAGTATTGCGTGCGGTTCTGGTCGCCACACTACCAGAAGGATGGGGAAGCTTTGGAGAGAGTACAGAGACAGTTCACCAGGGGATGTCGCCTGGTCTCGAGGGTGTTGGAGGAGAGGTTGAATAAACTCCGAGTGTTTTCACAGGAAAGACGGAAGCTGAGGGGAGACCTGATAGAGGTCTACAAAATGATGAGAGGCACAGACAGGGTGGAGAGTCAGAGGCTTTTCCCCAGGGTGGGAATGTCAATTACAAAGGGGCACAGGTTCAAGGTGAGAGGGAGAAAGTTTAAGGGAGATGTGTGCGGGGGGAGATTTTTCACACAGAGAGTGATGGGTGCCTGGAACGCGCTGCCAGAGGAGGTAGTGGAAACAGGCACATCAGCAGCATTTAAGAGACATAGAAACATAGAACATGACAGCACAGTACAGGCCCTTCGGCCCTCAATGTTGTGCCGAGCTATGTCCAATCCCAAAATCGAACTATCCCACTCCCTATCATTCTGGATTGCTCCATGGGCCTATCCAATAACCGTTTGAGAGTTCCTAAACTCCACTATCACAGCAGGCAGTCCATTCCACACCCCAACCACTCTCTGAGTGAAGAATCTACCTCGGACATCCCTCCTATATCTCCCACTATAAACCTTAGAGTTCTGCCCCCGAGTAACAGCTACATCCACCCGAGGAAATAGTCTCTGCACGTCCACTCTATCAATCCCTCTCACCATCTTATAAACCTCTATTAAGTCCCCTCTCATCCTCCTCCGCTCCAAAGAGAAAAGCCCCAGCTCCCTCCACCTTTCCTCATCAGGCCTACCCTCCAAACCAGGCAGCATCCTGGTAAATCTCCTCTGCACTCTCTCCACATCCTTCTTATAGTGAGAGGTGACCAGAACTGAACACAATATTCCAAATGTGGTCTCACCAATGTCTGGCATCTGGATGGGTGCATGGATAGGGAGGGAATAGAGGGATACGGACCGAGAGAGGGCAGAAGGTTTTTTTTTCAGTTTAGTTAGGGCATCATGATTGGCACAGGCTTGGAGGGCTGAAGGGCCTGTGCTGTACTTTTCTTTGTTCTAAAAAAAAAACCCACCTAGTTCACTCATGTCCTTTAGGAAAGGAAATCCAGTCTGTGACTCCAGTCCCCACACAGCAATGTGGGTGACTCGCTGCCTGTGAAATGGTGGGCAGTTAGGGATGGGCAAGTGGGCAATAAATGTTGGCCCAGCTAGCGGCGCCCACATTGCCTGAGCGCGACTCCCGCTGTCATCAACTCTAGACGGTCTCCTGAAGTGACCTAGATGTTTGTCAAGAACGGATGTGGCCTGGTTTTGGGGGTGGGGGGGGGGTCACAGCCACCTCCTCAAGTGTTAACTGTTTCGGTGTTCACTGTGAAAGAGTGAGGGAGATACCAGCCCGGAGGTGTCATGGCCCAGCGCGTGGCTTCACTAATCTATCCGGGGCTCGGTTAGACAAGAAGCGACAACATGGGGCTTGATCTTTACATCTCTGAGCCGCTGCCTCAGCCATCTGACCCTTCGCTTCAGTTCCTGCTCCGCCAAAGGAAGGACTATTACTTACGGGGCGAAAAACTGCAGCAGGCGACGGTGCAGAGGGACCTGGGGGTCCTTGTGCATGAGTCGCAAAAACCCAGCCCGCAGGTGCAGCAGGTGGTCAGGAAGGCGAATGGGATGCTGGCCTTCATAGCGAGGGGGATTGAATATAAAAGTAGGGAGGTCTTGCTGCAGCTGCATAGGGCACTGGTGAGGCCGCAGCTGGAGTACTGTGTGCAGTTTTGGGCGTCGCACTTACACAAGGATATTTTGGCCTTGGAGGGAGTGCAGAGGAGGTTTACTAGGCTGATACCGGAGTTGAGGGGGTTGAGCTATGAGGAGAGGCTGAATAAACTGGGCTTGTACTCGTTAGAGTTTAGAAGAATGAGGGGAGATCTCATTGAGACGTATAAGATGATGAATGGGATGGATAGGATAGAGGTGGAGAGACTCTTCCCGCTCAGAAAGGACAGTAGGACTAGGGGGCACAGCCTCAAGATAAAGGAGGGGCAGTTTAGAACGGAGTTGAGGAGGAACTTCTTCACTCAAAGGGTGGTGAATCTCTGGAATTCTCTGCCCGTTGAAGTGGTGGAGGCTGCCTCGCTAAATATTTTTAAGACGCGGGTTGATGGGTTTTTGATAAGCGAGGGGATTAAGGGTTATGGGGAGAGGGCGGGAATGTGGAACTGAGACACGACAGATCAGCCATGATCTTATTGAATGGCGGGGCAGGCTCGAAGGGCTAGATGGCCGACTCCTGCTCCTATTTCTTACGTTCTTATGTTCTAAACCCTCCACATTTCCCCTCTTGTCCAACATCGATCTGATCCCTTTCGGAAAACTGGAATTGAACCGGCCACAGTGACACAGTGTCACCTTGCGGCGCCGGGGACCTGGGTTCGATCCTTGGGTCTGTGCAGAGTCTGCATGTTCTCCCCGTGTCTGCGTGGGTTTCCTCCGGGTGTGCCGGTTTCTAAGATCCGACCAATGCCTCTACTTTCTCAAGAGGCATGTGCACTACCTCTCACCAATTTCTACAGATGCACCACAGAAAGCATCCTTTCCGGATGTATCACAGCTTGGAATGGCTTCTGCTCTGCCCAAGGCCACAAGAAATAGCACAGTGGTTAGCACTGCAGCTCCAGGGTCCTGGGTTCGATTCCCAGCTCGGGTCACTGTCTGTGCGGAGTCTGCACATTCTCCTCGTGTCTGCGTGGGTTTCCTCCAGGTGCTCCGGTTTCCTCCCGCAGTCCAAAGATGTGCGGGTTAGGTTGATTGGCCATGCTAAGAAATTGCCCCTTATTGTGTCCAGGGATGCGTAGGTTAGAGGGATTAGTGGGCATAATGTGTAAGGATATGGGGGCAGGGCCTGGGTGGGATTGTGTTCGGTGCAGACTCGATGGGCCGAAGGGCCTCTTCCTGCATTGTAGGGTTCAATGATTCTATAAACTATAAAGAGTTGTGAATGTAGCTCAATCCTTCACGCAAACCAGCTTCCCATCCATTGACTCTGTCTACACTTCCCACTGCCTTGGAAAAGCAGCCAGCATAATTAAGGACCCCACGCACCCCAGGCATTCTCTCTTCCACCTTCTTCTGTCGGGAGAAAGATACAAAAGTCTGAGGTTATGTCCCAACCGACTCAAGAACAGCTTCTTCTCTGCTGCCATCAGACTTTTGAATGGGCCTACCTCACACTAAGTTGGGTTTTTCTCTACACCCTCGCTACGACAGTAACACTAAACTTTGCACCCTCTGCATTCCTTCTCTATGAACACTATGCTTTGTCTGCATAGCGTGCAAGAAACAATACTTTTCACGGAAGAGGAATTTCTACACCCAGACCGTGGTGAATGTGTGGAGTTCACTCCCACAGAAAGTAGTTGAGGCCAAAATGTTGTGTGATTTCAAGAAGAAATTAGACAGAGCTCTTGGACTAAACGGAAGGAGGTATATGGGGGAAGAAGGGGGTGAGGATATTGAATTCAATAGTCAGCCATAATCATAATGAAAAAGTGAAAAGTATAGTTCACTGCACACTATACAGACATTCACAGAGTAATTAGGGAGAAGGAAATGAGAGGGTTTATTTATCAGTCACAAGTTGGCTTACATTAAGTGAAGTTACTGTGAAAATCCCCTCATCGCCACACTCCAGCGCCTGTTTGGATACACTGAGAGAGAATTTAACTTGGCCAATGCACCTAATCAGTATATCTTTCAGACTGTGGGAGGAAACTGGAGCGCCTGGAGGAAACCCATGCAGATATGGGGAGAACCCTAGCCCCTGACGCTGTGAGGCAGCAGTGCTAACCACTGTGCTACCATGTCGCCCCAGGTGCAAAATGTGTTGTTAAGTTCATAGCCAGGGCGTAGAGAAAGATCATCTTAATATGAGGTAGGTCTCTTCAAAAGTCTGGTGGCAGCAGGGAAGAAGCTGTTCTCGAGTCGGTTGGTACGTGACCTCAGGCTTCTGCGTCTTTTTCCCGACGGAAGACCGAAATAAACTGCGGAGCAGGCTCGCATGGTCCAGTCCTGCTTCTAGTTTCTATGCCACAATTCACCACTCTTGTCGACATTTTGACAAATTTGTCAACAAACGGATTCACACAGGAGGCAGATACGATGGCAACACCCATTATCAACACAAAAGATCTTTTGAAACAAAAAAGAATTGAAGGCTAAACTGTTAATCCGGACATGATTGAGATAACCCATTTTGGAAGGTCCAAAGCGTGTAGGAATTATATAGTAAATACCCTCAGGAGTATTGACAGGCAGAGGGATCTGGGCATACATGTCTACCGATTACTGAAATTGGCAACGCGGGTAGATAATATAATCGAAAAAGCATATAAAGAAAATTACAGCACAGGAACAGGCCCTTTGGCCCTCCACGCCTGCACCGACCATGCTGTCCGACTCAACTAAAATCCCCTACCCTTCTGGGAACCATATCCTTCCATTCCCGTCCTATTCATGCATTTGTCAAGGCGCCCCTTAAAAGTCACTACTTCCACTACCTTCCCCCAGCAGCGAGTTCCAGGCACCCAACACTCTCTGCGTCAAAAATCTGCCTCGTCCACCTCCTTTAAACCTCACCCCTCACACCTTAAACGTGTGTGTGTGTGTGTGTGTGTGTGTGTGTGTGTGTGTGTGCCCCCCCGCGTAATTGATTCTTCCACCCTGGGAAAAAGATTCTGACTATCCACTCTGTCCATGAGCTTCTACCATACGGCACGCTTGCCTTCATCGGTTGGGGCATTAAGTATGAAACTTAGCAGCTGTACAGAACCTTAGTCCGTCCTCATTTGGAACATTGTGTACAATTCTGGTCGCCACGTCACCAGAAGGTTGTGGATGCTTTGGAGAGGGCACAGGAGAGGTTGACCAGGATGTTGCCTGGTCTGGAGGGCATTAGCTAAGAGGAGGGGTTTGTTCTCACTGGAAAGACGTAGATGAGCTGATAAAGATTTACAAGATTATGAGTGGCGTGGACAGAGCGGGCAGTCAGACGTTTTTTCCTTGGGTAGAAAAGTCAAGTACATGGGTTTAAAGTGCGTGGGGAGGAGATGTAAGAGACACGTTCTATTTTTACACAGAGGATGGTGAGTGCGCTGCCTGGGGAGGTGGGAGCAGCAGCGTTTAAGGGGCACCTAGACAAATACATGAATAAGGAGGGATACGGATTCCGTAAGTGCGTACGGTTTTAGTTTAGTCAGGGCATCACGATGGGCGCAGGCTTGGAGGACCGGACGACCTGTTCCTGTGCTGCACTGTTGTTTGCTTTCACCACAGCTCCGACGCAATCGAGTGACAAGCCTTGCTCTGAAATGCATATTAAATAAAAATATCCCTGGCAGGGTAGGGGAGAACTTATTTGAATTCTGTCTCACACACAAGAGATTCAAGCCACAAATTAAATCAGAAAGTTCCTAAAAATAAGCCCAGGAAAACCACACACTTTTCATCAAATTTCAGTTCCATTTTTCACTCAAGTTCAAACTCGCCCCGGACCATCCACTAACCGATAAAGTACTTCCAGCAAACGTCTTTTTTTTTAATGGAGATCAGGGTCTTTTTTTGTTTGAGGAGAAATTGTCAAGGGCGGCATGGAAACGAGAAGCAGGAGGAGGCCAATCAGCCTTTCCAGCTTGCTCTGTTCAATTTCGAGTCCAATTTCCTGATCCCTCCTTCCCTCCATATCCCTTGATTCCTTTACACCCAAGGGCTATATCCAATTTCTTCTCCAAATCACACAGCGCTTTGGCCTCAACTACTTCCTGTCTTAGCGAATTGCACACACTCACCACCCTCTGGGTGAAGAAATTTCTCTCCGCCTCAGTTCTAAAAGGTTTACCCCTTATCCTGAAACTAAGACCCCCGAGTTCTGGGCTCCCCCACCATCGGAAACATTTTTTCTGACTCTATCCTATCGAACCCTGTTGGAATTTTATAAGTCTCTATGAGACCCCCTCTCACTCTTCTAAACTCCAATGAATACAGTCCTAACCTACTTAGTCTCTCCTCATATGCCAGACCTGCCATCCCATGGACAAAGGAGCAGGAGGAGGCCATTCTACCCCTCGGGTATTGTCTACCACTCAAGGCCAATCTTAATCCTTCATCCCAATTTGCTCCTTCCTCCCAATTTGGTTCCCCGGCCTTTGATTCCTTCTTACCCAAAAACTGTCGGACGTTGACATTAGCAATTAGCCCCCTCCCCACCGTCTCCCAGACTCAGCCTTTTTGTAGGCGGGGGGGAGAGATGGGAGAGGGCAGAATTTTACAGGGTCGCTCGTCCCAAAACTGTAAAACCCCGGCCGAGGTCAACGGACCTTCCCGTGGTTCGCCCTTTGGCCGCTCCGATTCCCGTGGCGAGCGGGACGGCGGAATTCCCACTGGGGAGAGAGTTCCAGATTCCCACTCCCCTTTCGTGTGAACGAGTGCCTCACTGGAGGGATTGTCCTCCTTAGAAGGCTGAAGGGCGGGGAGGAGGAGGGAGGGAGGGGAACCTGATCGGAGTGTACAAAATCATGAGGGACACTGACAGGGTAGAAAGGAAGGAACCCTTCCTCCTCGGGGTGGGGGTCACTCCGTGGGGCATGGGCATCCCTGACTGGGCCAGCATTTATTGCCCATCCTTAGTCACCCTTGAATTGAGTGCCTCGCTAGGCCATTTCAGAGGGTATTTGAGAGTCAACCGCGTTGCCGTGGCTCTGGGGTCACATGTCGGGCCAGGCGGGGCAAGGATGGCCTACTCTGACCTGATGAAGGGGCAGTGCTCCAAAAGCTCGTGCTTCCAAATAAAACTGCTGGACTGCAACCTGGTGTTGTGTGACTTTTTACTGAGAGAGTGAGGACATAGAGAATGATTCCCTATCCGGGGAAGGGGAGAATGAGGAGAGTTTCCGTATGAGATGGTGACTGGTCAATCTGATGGCGAATTCAAGAGTAACCTCTATCCCAGAGAGTGGGGGAGAATGTGGGACTCGCTCCCACGGGGAGTGGGGGAGAATGTGGGACTCACTCCCACAGGGAGTGGGGAGAATGTGGGATCGCTCCCACGGGGAGTGGGGAGAATGTGGGACTCACTCCCACAGGGAGTGGGGAGAATGTGGGATCGCTCCCACAGGGAGTGGGGAGAATGTGGGACTCACTCCCACAGGGAGTGGGGAGAATGTGGGACTCGCTCCCACAGGGAGTGGGGAGAATGTGGGACTCGCTCCCACAGGGAGTGGGGAGAATGTGGGACTCGCTCCCACAGGGAGTGGGGAGAATGTGGGACTCGCTCCCACAGGGAGTGGGGAGAATGTGGGACTCGCTCCCACAGGGAGTGGGGAGAATGTGGGACTCGCTCCCACAGGGAGTGGGGAGAATGTGGGACTCGCTCCCACAGGGAGTGGGGAGAATGTGGGACTCGCTCCCACAGGGAGTGGGGAGAATGTGGGACTCGCTCCCACAGGGAGTGGGGAGAATGTGGGACTCGCTCCCACAGGGAGTGGGGAGAATGTGGGACTCGCTCCCACAGGGAGTGGGGAGAATGTGGGACTCGCTCCCACAGGGAGTGGGGAGAATGTGGGACTCACTCCCACAGGGAGTGGGGGAGAATGTGGGACTCACTCCCACAGGGATTGGGGAGAATGTGGAACTCACTCCCACAGGGAGTGGGGGAGAATGTAAGACTTGCTCCCAGGGGGGATTGGGGAGAAGTTGGGATGGATATGTAATGGATATGTGAGTGTGTGTGTTCCCATACATATATGTGTGTGTGTGTGAGTGAGTGTGCATGCGAGGCAGCACGCTAGCACAGTGGTTAGCACTGCTGCCTCACAGTGCCAGGAACCTGGGTTCGATTCCTGGCTTGGGTCGCTATCTGTGTGGAATCTGCATCTTCTCCCCGTGTCTGCATGGATTTCCTCCGGGTGCTCCGGTTTCCTCCCACAGGCGTGCTGGCTAGGTGCAGTGGCTGTGCTAAATTCTCCCTCAGTGTATCCGAACAGGCACTGGAGTGTGGTGACTAGGTTATTTTCACAGTAATGTCATTGCGGTGTTAATGCAAGTCGACTTGTGACATTAATAAATAAACTTTTAAAACCGTGTGTGAGAGAGTGAAAGTGAATGTGTGTGAGAGTGAGTGTGTGTGTGTGTGTGAGAGAGTGAGTGTGTGTGTGAGTGAGCGACTGACTGTGTGTGTGAGTGAGAGTGTGTGTGTCCGTGTGTGTGTGTGTGTGTGAGAGTGTGTGTGTGTGTGTGTGTGTGTGAGACTGTGCGTGAGTGAGTGTGAGACTGTGCGTGAGTGAGTGTGAGAGTGAGTGTGTGTGACTGAGAGAGTGAGCGAGTGAGAGTGTGTGTGTGAGAGAGTGGGTGAGCGAGTGAGTGTGACTGAGAGAGTGAGCGAGTGAGAGTGTGTATGAGAGAGAGTGGGTGAGCGAGTGAGTGAGTGTGTGAGTATGTGACAGAGTGATTGAGCGAGCGTGTGAGAGTGTGTGTGTGTGACTGAGAGAGTGAGCGAGTGAGTGTGTGAGAGAGAGAGTGGGTGAGTGAGTGTGTGTGAGAGAGTGAGTGAGTGTGTGACAGAGTGATTGATCGAGTGTGTGAGAGTGTGTGTGTGTGACTGAGAGAGTGAGCGAGTGAGTGTGTGAAAGTGTGTGTGTGTGAGTGAGTGTGTGACTGTGTGTGTGAGAGTGAGTGTGTGAGAGAGAGTGAGTGAGAGAGAGTGAGTAAGTGTGTGTGTCTATGGGTGTGTGTATTTGTGCGTGAGTGTGAACTGTTGTGTCCAAATAGGGGAAGAGATGAGGGCTGAGGGAGAAAGTTTGATTCAGTCTGGCACAAACAAAGATAACAAGCAGTGCAGCATTACTCTCTGATTGTGAGTCTCACCGAGCGAAGGAGTTCTCCTCGAACATCCTCTCCTTGGCTTCTTTGAAGAGGCGGACCGCTTGTTTGCACTTGCTGGACAGGTTCTGCAGGCAGACAGCCAGATAGCTATTGTCCCAGAGCAGGTCAACTTTAGCTTCGTAGTTGGAGAGGACGAGGCGGAGGTGGGAGCAGGTCTCGGGGATAATCTCCAAGATGTACGGGGGGCTGTTTTTGAGCAGTAGCCGGGGGTTCTGGCAGAGTTTGAGCAACTTTTGCAGCAGTTTCAGAGTCCTGTCCAACAGCCTCCTGTCAGCCCTGGGACACTCAATAAACCCTCGATTTGCTGGAATTGCATTCCTGTGAAGTGCCGCCATACCTCTCTTGTGCAAAATGCATTTACATACATGTTTCTCTTATGTCCCCGGCGAAATCATCATTAAAGCACACACTTCCTGCTCTCAGTCTGAAGGGCAGTGCAGATCAAATATCTCAGGCGTGACAGCAGAGGGGGAGTGTACAAACTTACTCAACAATGCACAGACGCTGGGGACTAACCGCAATCTAATTTCTGACTGAATAACAGGGTGTAGAATTACATAAATGATTTAAATTGCAAATTCTCCCCTGTGGGGTCACTGTGCAGATGGGGGTGAGAGGGGTGGCTGAGGGGAGTGTTGAACTGTCAGGGCAAAGGCTCAGGACTGAGGGCTTGTAACAAACTCAGAAATGCTTTACACAGGGGACAGGACCCCAGCACCACCTGTTTCACTCTCCACAGTTAAAAGTAAAATTTACTTACTGGTCCCACAGTGAGACCAACGTGAACGCTGCAATGAGTTTACTGTCAGAATCTGGAGTCACCACACCACAGTGCCTGTTTGGGGACACTGAGGGAGAATTTACGTCAATTATTGAACCAGCAGGTCTCCCTTGGACTGTGGGAGGAAACCGGAGCGCCTGGAGGAAACCCACGCAGGCAACGCTGGCACAAAGCCGGGAATCGAACCCGGGTCCTTAACACTGTGAGGCAGTGGTGCTAACCACTCTGCCACCCCACTACAGAAGGGAACTCGACACCCCGACCTCCTTAACTTCTCCCTTTCTCAGAGTGGTCACTATTGCAAACTGGAAAATTTTGCAGTCAGTTACACAGTGCGGCACTCCCTCAGTACTGACCCTCTGACAGTGCGGCACTCCCTCAGTACTGACCCTCTGACAGTGCGGCACTCCCTCAGTACTGACCCTCTGACAGTGCGGCACTCCCTCAGTACTGACCCTCTGACAGTGCGGCACTCCCTCAGTACTGACCCTCTGACAGTGCGGCACTCCCTCAGTACTGACCCTCTGACAGTGCGGCACTCCCTCAGTACTGACCCTCTGACAGTGCGGCACTCCCTCAGTACTGACCCTCTGACAGTGCGGCACTCCCTCAGTACTGACCCTCTGACAGTGCGGCACTCCCTCAGTACTGACCCTCTGACAGTGCGGCACTCCCTCAGTACTGACCCTCTGACAGTGCGGCACTCCCTCAGCACTGACCCTCTGACAGTGCGGCACTCCCTCAGCACTGACCCTCTGACAGTGCGGCACTCCCTCAGTACTGACCCTCTGACAGTGCGGCACTCCCTCAGTACTGACCCTCTGACAGTGCGGCACTCCCTTAGTACTGACCCTCTGACAGTGCGGCACTCCCTCAGTACTGACCCTCTGACAGTGCGGCACTCCCTCAGCACTGACCCTCTGACAGTGCAGCACTCCCTCAGTACTGACCCTCTGACAGTGCAACACTCACTCAGCACTGACCCTCTGACAGTGCGGCACTCCCTCAGCACTGACCCTCTGACAGTGCGGCACTCACTCAGTACTGACCCTCTGACAGTGCGGCACTCCCTCAGCACTGACCCTCTGACAGTGCAACATTCCCTCAGTACTGACCCTCTGACAGTACAGCACTCCCTCAGTACTGACCCTCTGACAGTGCAGCACTCCCTCAGTTGTGACCCTCTGACTGTGCACTTAGTGTTGATACATCCACTGTAGGAGTGGGATGGGGAAAGGCTGCAGTCCCTGGCTCTCCCGCAGTAGTAACTGAGGGGTTGTGAAGTGGATAAAATCCCTCAGTGTGTGAGTACTGGGAATGGTTGGCTTTATACGGAAATGTGGATTGTAATCATATCCTGTCATGTAAATTCATGTTCAGATACCTCATGTGTGTTACGCAATGCACCACTGATAATTTTATTTATTATCAGCAATAATTGTGAAACTGTTTTCCTCATTGAAGTGAAGTAGAGTTTATTTGTTTATCACAAGTAAGGCTTACATTAACATTGCAATGAAGTTACTGTGAATCTCCACAAAACCTCAAAGGGATTGTGTAGATTTATTATTGTGACACGTGTTAGAAAAATATTGTTTCTTGAACGCTATGCGGACAAAGCATACCATTCATAGAGTACATGCAGGAGAACAAAGGAGAGAGTGCAGAATGTAGTGTTACAGTCATAGTTGGGGTGTGGAGAAAGATCAATTTAATGTAAGGTAAGTCCATTCAAAGTTCGGACAGCAGCAGGGAAGAAACTGTCCTTGAGTCGGTTGGTACGTGACCTCAGACTTTTGCACCTTTTTCCCGACAGAAGAAGGTGGAAGAGAGAATGTCCGGGGTGCGTGGGAACATTAATTATGCTGGCTGCTTTTCTGAGGCACTGGGAGCTGTGGACAGAGTCAATGGGTGGGAGGCTGGTTTGTGCGATGGATCGGGCTTTATTCACGACTTTCTGTGGTTTCTTGCGGTCCTGGGCAAAGCAGGAGCCCATACCAAGCTGTGATAGAACCAGAGAGAATACTTGCTATGGTGCATCTGTAAAACTTCCTGAGAGTCACAGCTGACATGCCACATTTCCTTCCCCTCCTCAGAAAAAAGAGGCAGTGGAGGATTTTCTTAATTATAGCGTTGGCATGGGGGGGGACCAGGACAGGTTGTTGGTGATCTGGACACCAAAACACTGAAGCTCGCGACCATTTCCACTTCATCCCCATTGAATTTGGAGCGGCACGATGGCTTTGGGGTGGCACTGTGGTTTGCACTTTGCCTCACAGCGCCAAGGACCCAGGTTCAACTCCTGGCTCGGGGTCACTGTCTGTGTGGAGTTTGCACATTCCCCCCATGTCTTTGTGGGTTTCCTCTGGATGCTCCGGTTTCCTCCCAGAGTCCAAAGATATGCAGGTTAGGTTGATTGGCCACGCTAAGTTGCCCCTTAGTGTCAGAGGGATAGCAGGGTAACTACATTGAGTTATAGTTGTAGGCCTGGGTTGGATTCTTGTTGGTGCAGGCTCGATGGGCCGAATGGCCTCCTTCTGCAATATAGGGATTCTATGAGTCAAAAGGACTGAGAATTGTGCTTACTTTAGTGGCTGAGAATAATGGAGTTGTTCACAGCCTCGGATGACTTGGGTGATTACAGGGACCACCTCAGTACCCACCGACGCCCTGCACCCCTTCCCCCCTCCTTTCCCTCCCATCTGGATCATACCCAAAGGAACATCAGTGCAGAGGCGTGATATGTGTGCCCTGGCCCTCAGTCTCTGAGGGATCCCTCAGTTCCCTGTGTCCCACCTGGTTCAGTCCTCACCTTCAGTGTAGGTGCCTACAAGGGTTCCACAGAAAGGCGAACTTCACTCTCATCTGAGGCTCACTGTTCAATGTGCAGGTAAAATATCTCCATATAAAATTCCTTAACAATCCAGTCCTTAACAATCAGAATTCTGCCCTTATCTACCCGTAAAAAACACTGTCTTACCGCAGAGCATCATTTTAATATAGCCTGTTATATTTGGTCAAATGTAACTGCAGTTATCCCCAAGCCAGGTTAGATACAGAGTAAAGCTCCCTCTACACTGTCCCCATCAAACACTCCCACGACAGGTACAGCATGGGGTTAGATACAGAGTAAAGCTCCCTCTACACTGTCCCCATCAAACACTCCCAGGACAGGGACAGCACGGGGTTAGATACAGAGTAAAGCTCCCTCTACACTGTCCCCATCAAACACTCCTAGGACAGGCACAGCACAGGGCTAGGTACAGTGTAAAGCTCCCTCTACACTGTCCCCATCAAACACTCCCAGGACAGGTACAGCACAGGGTTAGATACAGAATAAATCTCTCTCTACACTGTCCCCATCAAACACTCCCAGGACAGGTACAGCATGGGGTTAGATACAGAGTAAAGCTCCCTCTACACTGTCCCCATCAAACACTCCCAGGACAGGTGCAGCACGGGGTTAGATACAGAGTAAAGCTCCCTCTACACTGTCCCCATCAAACACTCCCAGGACAGGTACAGCACAGGGTTAGATACAGAGTAAAGCTCCCTCTACACTGCCCCCCATCAAACACTCCCAGGACAGGTACAGCACAGGGTTAGATACAAAGTAAAGCTCCCTCTACACTGTCCCCATCAAACACTCCCGGGACAGGTACAGCACAGGGTTAGATACAGAGTAAAGCACCCTCTACACTGTCCCCATCAAACACTCCCGGGACAGGTACAGCACAGGGTTAGATACAGAGTAAATCTCCCTCTACACTGTCCCCCATCAAACACTCCCAGGACAGGTACAGCACATGGTTAGATACAGAGTAAAGCTCCCTCTACACTGTCCCCATCAAACACTCCCAGGACAGGTACAGCACGGGGTTAGATACAGAGTAAAGCTCCCTCTACACTGTCCCCATCAAACACTCCCGGGACAGGTACAGCACAGGGTTAGATACAGAGTAAAGCACCCTCTACACTGTCCCCATCAAACACTCCCGGGACAGGTACAGCACAGGGTTAGATACAGAGTAAATCTCCCTCTACACTGTCCCCCATCAAACACTCCCAGGACAGGTACAGCACATGGTTAGATACAGAGTAAAGCTCCCTCTACACTGTCCCCATCAAACACTCCCAGGACAGGTACAGCACGGGGTTAGATACAGAGTAAAGCTCCCTCTACACTGTCCCCATCAAACGCTCCCAGGACAGGTACAGCACGGGGTTAGATACAGAGTAAAGTTCTTTTTTGTCACACTGAGCTGATCTGATCATTGTGTGTTAATTCAGGATGTGGAGGTGCCGGCGCTAGACTTGGGTAAACACAGTAAGAAGTCTCGGAACACCAGGTTCAAGTCCAACAAGTTTATTTGATAGGGTTTACTACTTGTGAGTTTACTGTCAAATAAACTTTTTGTGCTTTAACCTGGTGTTGTGAGGCTTCTCACTGTGTTAATTCAGGGACAGTGAACAACACTCTTGTGCTGATTCTTTACACTGATAAGTGCAGCCAGTCACTTTACATCTCGCCTTTGAGCCGCCAGCCCAGAGCTCCATTTCCTGTGACCACAAGCGCTCGGTGTCTGTGCTGCTGAACGGTTGGTGAGACAGTGGGCAGGTGAACCGTTTGTAGAGTCACACCCTTCCAGCCCTTCAAGCCTGTTACACAAGAGCAGAAGGAGGCCATTCAGCCCATCCCAAGCCTGTTACGCAGGAACGGGAGGCCATTCAGCCCTTTTCGAGCCTACTACACCAGAACAGGAGAAGGCCATTCAGCCCTTCTCCTGCCTGTTGCACAGGAAGAGGAGGAGGAGACCATTCAGCCCCTCAAGTCTACTGCACAGGAACGGGAAGAGGCCATTCAGCCCCTCAAGATGATTGGGCTGGAAGATATTGGGCTGGAATCTGGTGAGTTGGGCTCACACCCATGACCTCCAGAGCCTGAAGCGACTGAGATCTGTTCAGCCCTGGCTAACCTGATGGTGAATGTACCTTTCTGAAGGTGAGTTTGGGTGTGAGAGCGTGTGTCTACGAGAATGCGGGTGTGTGCGGTCAGTGATACACATTGAAGGGATCCCACTCAAGAGTGGGCCAGTCAGCAGCGGAGTGGACCTCCAGAGGGTTACCTTCAAACCACAGTCTTTCACTCCCGGATCCCGAAACTCCTCATTCCGAACCAAACCTCGCTGGAAGTCAAAGGCAGAGAAACATTGAAACTAGAAACAGGAGAAGGCCATTTGGCCTTCGAACCTGCTCCACCATTCATTTTGATCACCGCGGATCATTGAATTCAATATTCTGATCCCCCCGTTTCCCCCCCTTTCATATTCCTTGATCCCTTTCACCCCAAGTGCAAAATCTAATTTCTTCTTGAAATCGCACATTTTTTCCACAAAGGCATTCTGTGGGAGTGAATTTTGCACATTCACCATTCTCTGGGCGCAGAAAATTCGCCTCACCTCAGCTCCGAAAGGTTTAGAACCCTGTTAAAATTTTATAAGCCTCTATGAGATCCCCTCTCAGTCTTCTAAACTCCAGTAAATATAACCCTAACCGGCTTAGCCTCTCCTCATACAACAGACCTCCGTGCAAAGACATTTGCATTTTAGGGCCAGCACGGTGGCACAGTGGTTAGCACTACTGCCTCACAGCACCAGGAAGCTGGGTTCGATTCCCGGCTTGGGGACACTACCTGTGCAGAGTCTGCACATTCTCCCCGTGCCTGCGTGGGTTTCCTCCCACAATCAGAAAGAGGTGCTGGTGCATTGGCCGTGCTAAATTCTCCCTCGGTGTACCCGGACAGGCGCCCGAGTATGGTCAACCAGGGGATTTTCACACTGACGTCATTGCAGTGTTAATGTAGGCCTACATGTGATACCAATGAATAAACTTCAACTTTATTTACATGCCAGCTACTGGAGCTTAGGAGAGAGGGGATCTCATAGAAACTTATAAAATTCTAACTGGGCTAGACAGGGAGGATTCAGAAAGAATGTTCCCGATGGTGAGAGAGTCCAGAACAGGGGGTCATAGAATCATAAAATCTTACAGTCCAAAGGAGGCAACTTGGCCTCGTCAAATCAAGAACAATCCCACCCAGGCCCTATCCCCATAAATTTACCCTAGCTAATCTCCTGACACGAAGGGTCAATTTAGCATGGCCAATGTACCTAATCATTACATCTTCAGACTGTGGGAGGAAACCGGAGTACCCAGAGTAAACCCACACAGACACAGGAGGGCGGCACGGCAGCACAGTGGTTAGCACTGCTGCTTCACAGCTCCAGGGTCCTGGGTTCGATTCCCGGCTCGGGTCACTGTCTGTGCGGAGTTTGCACATTCTCCTCGTGTCTGCGTGGGTTTCCCCCGGGTGCTCCGGTTTCCTCCCACAGTCCAAAGATGTGCGAGTCAGGTTGATTGGCCCTGATAAGAAATTGCCCCTTAGAGCCCAGGGATTCGTAGGTTAGAGGGATTAATGGGTATAATATGTAGGGATATGGGGGGGTAGGGACCGGGTGGGATTGTGTTCGGTGCTGACTCGATGGGCCGAAGGGCCTCTTTCTACACTGTAGGGTTCTATGATTCTATAAAAAAAGTGCAGACTCTGCACAGACAGTGGCCCAAGCCAGGAATCGAACCCGTGTCCCTGGCACTGTGAGGTGGTAGTGCTAATCACTGTGCCACCGTGCTATGCTCCAAAGTTTGAGGTTAATAGATGAAAGCATGCAAAATCACCCACTCCAACGCACCCCTCTCTGATGAGCTCAATGCATTCCACGCCCGTTTTGGGTAAGAGGTTAGCGAGAGTATGCCCTCCACCCTGGAAGCCCTGGATGAACATATATTTGGGGTCACTACTGCAGATATCAGAGCAGCTTTTTCAAAGCTCAACCCATGTAAAGCATCTGGCACAGATAGGGTATGCAGTCGAGGACTCAGATCCTGCGTGGATCAGTTGGCAGAGGTGTTTGCAAACATCTCCAGCCACTCTTTGCAACAATCTGAGGTCCCTATCGGCTTCAAGAAGGCGACCATCATCCCGATACCTAAGAAAAACCAAGCAGCGTGCCTTAATGACTCCCCACTGGTGGCTCTGACACCAGTCATTATGAAGGATTTCGAAAGGCTAGGGATGTGGGGTGGGGAGGCAAATGTAGACTGAGAGGGAAACTGAGAGATAAAGGGAGAGGAAGAGAGAGAGACCGAAAGAGAGAGGGTGAGGGAAGACGGAGGGAGAGATGGAGAGAGGTAGATGAGAGACACAGAGCGAGAAAGGGGAAACGGGAGAGGGAGTGGGATATTGAAAGAGTGAGGAGTGAGAGAAAGGGAAGGGGGAGAGAGAGATGGAGAGGTAGAAGGAGGAAGTGTGTGAGAGAGAAAGGGAGAAGGAGAGGCACAGAGAGATAGGGAGGGTTAAGAGGTGGAGCAAGGTATGGTGAGATGCCAAGAGAGGGAGAGAGAGAGACAGAGACAGAGGGAGAAGAAGGGTAAGAGATAGAGAGCAGGAAAGAGGTAGGGACAGGAAGAGAGACATGGGGGAGAGAGAAATGAAAGGAGAGAGAGAATTAAATGGAAACAAATGTCATTCTGGATTTATGATGTGGAGGTGCCAGTGTTGGACTGGAGTAAACACAGTAAGCAGTCTCACAACACCAGGTTAAAGTCCAACAGGTTTATTTGTGGCAAACACCATTAGCTTTTGGAACTGATTATTCCTTCATCAGGTAAGTGGGAGTTCTGATCACAAACAGGGCGTACAAAGACACAAACTCAATTTACATGAATAATGATTGAAATGTGAGTCTTTACAACTAATCAACTCTTAAAGGTACAGACAATGTGAGTGGAGAGAGGGTTAAGCGCAGGTTAAAAAGATATGTATTAAGAACATAAAAAATAGGAGCAGGAGTAGGCCATCTAGCCTCCAGACAGGACAGTTAGCGAGATGTTGCAAGTTCAGGCAAGTCATGGGTGTTACAGATGGTGTGACATGAACCCAAGATCCTGGTTAAGACCGTCCTCATGTGTGCAGAACTTGGCTATCAGTTCCTGTATCCACATCATATCAGTTTCTGCTCAGCGACTCTGCGCTGCCGTGTGTCGTGAAGAACGTTTACCCGAAGATCAGAGGCCGAATGCCCGTGACTGCTGAAATGTTCGCCAACAGGAGGGTGCGGTCACGGGCATTCGGCCTCTGATCTTCGGGGAAGCGTTCTCCAAGGCGGCCTTCATGACATAGGATAGTGCAGAGTCGCTGAGCAGAGACTGATAGCCAAGTTCCGCACACACGAGGTTGGCCTCAGCCGGGATCTTGGGTTCATGTCGCACTATCTGTACCCTCCATGACTTGTCTGGACTTGCAAAATCTCACTAACTGTCCCGGCTGTAGACAATACACATCTCTTTAACCTGTGCTTAAGGCTCTCTCCACCCACATTGTCTGTACCTTTAAGACTTGATTACCTGTAAAGACTCACATTTCAATCATTATTCATGTAAATTGAGTTTGTGTCTTTATCTGCCCTGTTTGTGATCAGATCTCCCACTCACCTGACACAGGAACAGCACTCCGAAAGCTAGTGGTTATGCTACAAATAAACCTGTTGGACTTTAACCTGGTGTTGTGAGACTTCTTCCTCTATTCTGCGTTTAAGCAGTGTTCCAGCACAATGACTTATAAATAACTTGTGGTAAAGTTTGCCTTAAAGAGATGAACTTTTTTTTTACAGTAGATGACAGTCGGAAACACAGAAAAACAATTTGAGAGCTCAGGTCCTTGAGTTGGTTATGCAGGGACGGAGAGTCTGCCTGCTAAACAGTGAAGTTCAACCAGAGCGCGGGGCCATGTTCCTGAAACCTCTAACTATTTAAACGGTAAAAAATTGCAGCCTGCTGCAGTGCAGAGGGACCTGGGTGTCCTTGTGAATGAATCACAAAAAGTTGGTTTGCAGTTGCAGCAGGTAATTAAGAAGGCAGATAGCATTTTGTCCTTCATTGCAAGAGGGATGGAGTTTAAAAACAGCGAGGTTATGTATAAGGTGCTGGTGAGGTCACACCTGGAGTACTGTGTACAGTTTTAGTCTCCTTACTTGAGAAAAGATAGACTGGCACTGGAGGGGGTGCAGAAGAGATTCACTGGGTTGATACTGGAGTTGAGAGGGTTGGCTTATGAGGAGAGACTGAGTAGACTGGGGCTATGCTCATTGGGGTTCAGAAGAATGAGGGGAGATCTTATAGAAACATATAAGATTATGAAGGGAATAGACAAGATAGAAGCAGAGAAGTTGTTTCCACCGGCGGGTGAAACTAGAACTATCATAGAATCATAGAACCCTACCGTGCAGAAAGAGGCCCTTCGGCCCATCGAGTCTGCACTGAACACAATCCCACCTAGGCCCTACCCCCATATCCCGACATATTTTACCCATTAATCCCTCTAATCCGTGCATCCCAGGATACTAAGGGACAATTTTTTAGCATGGCCAATCAACCTAACCCGCACGTCTTTGGACTGAGAGAGGAAACCGGAGCGCCCGGAGGAAACCCAGGCAGACACGGGGAGAATGTGCAAACTCCACACAGGCAGTGACCCGAGCCGGGAATCGAACCCAGGCCCCTGGAGCTGTGAAGCATCAGTGCTAACCACTGTGCCACCATGCTGCCCAAAGTGGGTATGGCCTCAAAATAAGAGGGAGCAGATTTAGGACTGAGTTGAGGAGGAACTTCTTCACACAAAGGGTTGTGAATCTGTGGAATTCTCTGCCCAGTGAAGCAGGTGAAGTTATCTCATTCAATGTTTTTAAAGCAAAGATCGATAGATTTTTGAACAGTAAAGGAATTAGAAACATAAGAAACATAAGAAATAGGAGCAGGAGTAGGCCATCTAGCCCCTCGAGCCTGCCCCGCCATTCAATAAGATCATGGCTGATCTGTCGTGGCTCAGTTCCACTTTCCCGCCCTCTCCCCATAACCCTTAATTCCCTCTCTTATCAAAAACCTGTCTACCCGTGTCTTAAATATATTCAGCGAGGCAGCCTCCACCACTTCAACGGGCAGAGAATTCCAGAGATTCAACACCCTTTGAGTGAAGAAGTTCCTCCTCAACTCCGATCTAAACTGCCCCCCCCTTATCTTGAGGCTGTGCCCTCTAGTCCTGCTGTCCTTTCTAAGCAGGAAGAATCTCTCTACCTCTACCCTATCCATCCCTTTCATTATCTTATACATCTCTATAAGATCCCCCCTCATCCTTCTAAACTCCAACGAGTACAGACCCAGTCTATTTAGTCTCTCTTCATAGTCCAACCCCCTCATCTCCGGTATCAGCCTAGTGAACCTCCTCTGCACTCCCTCCAAGGCCAAAATATCCTTGCGCAAGTGCGGCGACCAAAACTGCACACAGTACTCCAGCTGCGGCCTCACCAGTGCCCTGTACAGTTGCAGCAAGACCTCCCTACTTTTATATTCAATCCCCCTCGCTATGTAGGCCAGCATCCCATTTGCCTTCCTGATCACCTGCTGCACCTGTAGGCTGGGTTTTTGCGACTCATGCACAAGGACCCCCAGGTCCCTCTGCACCGTAGCATGCTGCAGCTTTTCGCCCTTTAAATAGTAGTCCCTCCTACTATTATTCCTGCCAAAGTGGATAACCTCACACTTGCTAACATTGTACTCCATCTGCCAGGTCCTCACCCACTCACTCAGCCTATCTAGATCCCTCTGCAGACTTTCCACACCCTCTGCACAATTTGCTTTTCCACTTAACTTTGTGTCATCAGCAAATTTCGACACCCTACACTCAGCTCCCTCCTCCAGATCATCTATATAAATGGTAAATAGCTGAGGCCCCAGCACCGATCCCTGGGGCACTCCACTAGTCACCAACCGCCAATCCGAATAGCACTCATTGAATTATGGGTTAGGGTGAGTGGGTGGGTAAGTGGAGCTGAGTCCACAAAAAGGTCAGCCATGATCTTATTGAATGGCGGAGCAGGATCAAGGGGCCAGATGACCCATTCCTGCTCCTAGTTCTTAAGTTCTTATGTTCTAACTCCAAACTAGGCTTAGGGCTTGAGAACTAAAACCGGAGTGCAGCATGGAAACATAATTCAGAGCCAGTATTTATAACCATTCTATAACTAGCTTCCATCGACCATGTAAGTCTGCCAGATTAGCATCCAGACACTGAAAGCTATTTCCACCACTCGGGGCTCCTCAGACATAGGGGCAAGGGGAATTCCGCACTATCTAAACTGTTTTCTGGGTCTCTGTTGTGACGTATTCGCCTATTTTCTGTATATCTGATAGATCTCAGAGCAATGCAGAGGTGACGCTCATTCTAAATCTATAAAAAAAAAAATTATGAGCAGTACTTTAAAATATCTCAGCAATCACAGGAGATTCACACAGATGGCCTCAGCTCAGATTCTAAGTAAGGTGGTGACATTAGTCTCCATTTAAGAAAGGTTTTTTGTTAACATGATTTCTGCAGCTCTCACAGTTTCAATGGTTTCTTAGTTCACAGATTCATGTTATTGTTGCAGACGATGATGAGTCATTTTATTGCTTCTTAATAGATTAAATGGTGTTGTTTGTGTTTCCTCTGGGATTACTTTTGGGGTCCTGCATTGTTAGGAGAAAAGGTCACGTGTTTTTGGATAGTTTCTTTCTCTTTCCAGTGAGTTTTAAGTTTCAGTTTTGGGAATTCTGAGGCTGCAGTTTGGTTTTTAGTTTCAGAAGAGGTATCAATCAAGCAAGAAGCTGAAGTCTCTCTCTCTCTCTCTGTCTCCCTGTTCTATTTGAAAATTACAGGCAAATTAAATTGGATAACAAGGGCATTATTAAAAGTTGGGATAAATTACTGTGTTACATTCCAGAGAAAAATCAAACTGACCTGGAAGAGTATTATTATCACACGGACAAGTATGTGGGAATAAGTACTAAAATAGTTATACAAGATGTAGATGTGGGAAATGCTGTTCCAATTAAACAACATTCTTATCGATTTTAAAATTGGCCTTGAAAAATATGAACCATCGATATTCAAAAATGGTTTCAGTTTTCAAACCCTTTTCTTTTCCTTCTGGAAGGAAAGGAAATTTGGCATGTCTGCTACGACTCTCATTAACTTTTACAGATGCACGATAGAAAGCATTCTTTCTGGTTGTATCACAGCTTGGTATGGCTCCTGTTCTGCCCAAGGCCATTCCAAAAGGTCGTGAATGTAGCCAAACCCATCACACAAACCAACCTCCCATCCATTGACTCTGTCCGCACTTCCCGCTGCCTCAGACACCATAATCAAGGAGAGAGGGAAACAGAGAGATAGCGAGGGGCATTAGAGGGGTGGGAAGAGTGTGATGAACAGGGCAAATGAGAGAGGGAGATGGAGTTCGAAGAAGAGTGGGCAGTGCGAACCAAAGATTGCGAAAGAGAGAGACGGGTAGAGAAAAAGAGAGAGAGAGAGACAATGGTATAGAGAGACAGAGACAGGGATAGAGAAAAAGAGAGAGAGAGAGAGACGGGGATAGAGAAAATGAGAGAGAGAGACGGGGATAGAGAAAGAGAGAGACGGGTCGGGAAATAGAGAGAGAGAGGAAGATAGAGTAAGAGAGAGAGGGAGACAGAGATAAAGAAAGAGACAGACAGACAAGGATAGAGAAAGAGAGGAAGGCATTCTCTCTTCCACCATCTTCCGCCAGGAAAAAGATACTAAAGTCTGAGTCACGTATCAACTGACTCAAGAACAGCTTCTTCCCTGTTGTTGTCAGACTTTTGAATGGGCCTGCCTTACATTAAGTTGATCTTTCTCCACACCCTAGCTATGACCGTAACACTACATTCTGCACTCTGTCCTTTGTTCTCCCGCATGTACTCTATGAATGGTGTGCTTTGTCCGTATAGTGTGCAAGAAACAATATTTTTCCAACACATGCCACAATAAAAAAATCTACACAACCCCTTTGTGATTTTATGGAATTTGTGGAGTTTCACAGTAACTTCATTGCAGTATTAATGTAAGCCTTTCTTGTGACGAATAAATAAACTTTACTTCACCTTAAGGAGGAAAAGAGTCTCATAAAATATTGCTGATAATAAGTAACATTGTCAGTGGTGCATTGCATAACACACGTGAGGTGTCTGAACATGAATTTACATGACAGGATATGATTACAATCCACATTTCCGTATAAAGCCAACCATTCCCAGTACTCACACACTGAGGGATCTTAACCACTTCACAACCCCTCAGTTACTACTGCGGGAGAGCCGGGGACTACAGCCTTTCCCCATCCCACTCCTACAGTGGCTGTATCAACACTTGGTGCACAGTCATTTCTTGAGTCGACTGGTATGTGACCTTGGACTTTTGTATCTTTTTCCCGACTGAAGAAGGTGGAAGAGAGAACGTCCGGGGCTTGTGGGATCCTTGATTACGCTGGCCGCTTTTCCCGAGGCAGCGGGAGGTGTGGATAGAGTCAATGGATGGGAGGTTGGTTTGTGCGAGGGACTGGGCTACATTGGCGACCTTTTGCAGTTCATTGCGGTCTTGTGCAGAGCAGGAGCCCAGACCAAGCTGTGATACGACCAGAAAGAATGCTTTCAATGGTGCGCCTGTAAAAATTGGTGAGAATCGTAACTGACGCGCCAAATTTCCTTCGTCTTCTGAGAAAGTGAAGGCATTGATGGGCTTTCTGAACTATAGTTTTGGCATGGATGGACCAGGACAGGTTGTTGGTGATCTGGACACCTAAAAATTTGAAGCTCTTGACCATATCTACTTTGTCCCCGTTGACGAAGATAGGGGCATGTTCTCCTCTACGCTTCCTGAAGTCGATGAGAATCGCCTTCATTTTGTTGACATTGAGGGAGAGATTATTGTTGCTGCACCAGTTCACCAGATTATCTATCTCATTTCTGGACTCTGTCTCATCATTGTTTGAGATCCGACCCATGACAGTGGTGTTGTCAGCAAACTTGAAAATCAAATTGGAGGGGAATTTGACCACACAGTCATAGGTGTATGAGTATAGAAGGGGGCTGAGAACACTGCCTTGTGAGGCATTGGTGTTGAGGATGACCGTGGAGGAGGTATCTTTGCCTATCCTTCCTGATTGTGCTCTGTGAGTTAGGAAGTTCAGGATTCAGTCACAGCGGGATGTGCTGAGGCCCAGGCCACGGAGTTTGGAGATGAGTTTTATCGGAGTAATAATATTGAAGGTTGAGCTGCAGTCAATAAATAGGAGTCTGACATCGAGAGAGTGAGGGAGAGTGGAACAGGGAGGGAGAGAGAGAGAGACAGGGAGTTTGATGGAAAGAGAGTGATAGAGAGAGAATGGGAAAAGGAGAGGGGCAGGGAGAGGCTGATAGAAAGAGAGGGAGGGAAAGGGAGTGAGGGAAACAGAGGGACAGAGAAGGGCAATAGAGGGGCGGGGAGAGTGTGATGAACAGGGCAAATGAGAGAGGGAGATGGACTTAGAAGAGGATGGGCAGTGCAAATCAAAAACTGTGAAAGAGAGAGAGACAGGGATAGAGAAAAAGAGAGGGAGACAGGGATAGAGAAAGACAGAGATGGATTGAGAAAAAGAAAGAGGGATAGGGAGAGGGAGAGAGAAAAAGAGAGGGAGGGACAGAGAAAGAAAAAGAGAGACAGGGATAGAAAGAAAGAGAGACAGGGAAAGAGAAAGCAAGAGAGAGAAAGAGAGAGAGGAAGCAAGAGAGAGAGAGAGATAGAGAAAGCGAGAGAGAGAGAAGAGAGAGAGACAGGAACAGAGAAAGAGAGAGAGAGACAGGCATAGAGAAAGAGAGAGAGAGGGATAGAGGAAGTGAGAGAGAGAGAGAAAGAGACAGGAACAGAGAAAGGGAGAGTAAGACAGAGATAGGGAAAGTGAGGGAGAAACAGGAACAGTGGAAGAGAGAGAGAGGGGCTGAGAAAGACAGAGAGAGAGAGAGAGATAAGGATAAAGAAGGAGAGGGAGAGAGACAGGGATACTGAAAGAGAGTGAGAAAGAGAGATAGAGGCAGGGCTAAGAAGAAAGAGAGACAGGGATAGAGAAAGAGAGAGAGAGAGACAGGGATAAAGAAAGAGAGAGACAGGGATAGAGAAAGAGAGGGAGAGAGAGAGAAAGAGAGAGAGAGAGAAAGAGACAGGGATAATGAAAGAGAGAGACAGGGATAGTGAAAGAGAGAGAGAAAGACAAGGTTAGAGAAAGAGAGAGAAAGAGACAGGGAGAGTGAAAGAGAGAGAGAAAGAGAGAGGCAGGGATAGAGAAAGAGAGAGAGAGAGAGAGACAGGGCTAGGAAGAAAGAGAGACAAGGATAGAGAAAGAGAGAGGAAAAGAGAGAAAGAGAGAGAGAAAGAGCAAGAGAGAGACAGGGACAGAGAAAGAAAGAGAGAGAGAAAGAGGGAAAGAAAGTGAGAGAGAGAGGGACAGTGAAAGAGAGAGAGAGGGATAGAGAAAGAGAAAAAGAGAGAGAGAGACATATAGGGAGAGAGAAAGAGAGAGAGAAAGACAGGAATAGAGAAAAAGAGAAAGGGAGAGAAAGAGGGAAAAAAGAGAGAGAGGGGGATAGTGAAAGAGAGAGAGAGAGAAAGAGGGAAAGAAAGTGTGAGAGAGAGAGAGAGACAGGTAGGGAGAGAAAGAAATGTCAAAAAAAAGAGATAGAGAAGGTGAGGGACAGTGAGACAAAAAGCACGGCAAAGGATGAAGAGAGTATGAGAGAGAGAGAGAGCGAGAGAGAGAGGGAGAGAGAAAAACAGGGAAGGAGTGAGAGTGAAAACGGGACACAGGGAGAGGGAGAGAGAAACAGAAGGTGGGAGGGATAGATTGTGACTGGGTCCCACCCCAGAGAGAGTGACAGCAGAAAGAGGCAATCCTCCTACCCCAGCACAGGAAGGACCATTAACTCCTCCACCGCAAGGCACTCCTCCCAAAGGAGGGCCAGGGTCACGGGGCGAGGGGTCTGAGGGCCAAGATGTCAGGATAAGGTCAGGAGGTCGGGGTTCAGGGGTCAACGGGAATGGTGATTGGGCACGAAGTTCCCAGGTCAGGGATGGAGGCTGGCTGGGAAGGTGGGACAAGTTCGGGGGGGGAAGTCACGATGGCAAGCGATAAAAGGCTCGGGAGGTCAGGGGTCAAGATCTGGAGCAGAACACAGGGTCAAGGGTCGGAAATCTCAGGCCAGAGACGCCATGGAGCAGAGGAGTTGGGGGCCAAGGTCGGGAATGGGGAACGTTTGCTGGAAAATTGGAGATTTCCATCAGAAGGAGAAAGGGGTCATGATTGGAGAGCTAGGGGTCAGAGGTCAGAGTCAGGGCTAAGAAAGCTGCAGCTATGGAAACTGGAGGTCAGGGGTCAGATCCAGGAAAGGTAGCGACACATTGCCAGCCCATCAAGGGGCCAGAATGTTGCCCCTTAAGCCCCACCCCCCCCGAATGGCACTGAGGCCAACAGATCAGGAAGATCCAGGTTTCATCTTGAAGTCATCTCCCGGATTTGGGGAATGATGTTCATGATTAGAATTCTCCAGGATTCCTGATCCTACTCGCCGGCACCAATCTCCCGACTCCCAGCCACTGCCCCACACTGAAGCGGGGAAGAGGGCCTTGTGGGGAGATCCAGTGTGAGGCCTGCTGTGGTTAAATAGCTGACCAAGGCTCACTGGGTTTGTAGACAGTCTTCAGGCGTTGAGGGATCAGCGAACATCTCAGCGTCTGGAGGCTCGGTGGAATACTGTGAGGCATGGGGGGGCGGTGTGTAGGCAGCGCCACCAAAGATAAAGGGAAGAAACAAAGCTCGATGGGCTGAATGGCCTCCTTCGGCAGAGCACCAGTCTGTATGGTGAGGGGAACCAGCGATTACAGTGCAGCTAGATTGGGTTAGAAACGCTGTCGGACTTGCAGAGAGTGAGGGAGAGTGAAGTAACGGACTGCTCCATCAGTTTCCACCTCAGGAACAGTGCCCAACCCAGCCCCACCCTCAGCTATTCCACTGCTGAAACCCTCACTCACCATTTCATGAATTCCAGACTCGGCTATTCTAGCACAGGCCTGCCAGAACCAATACTCTGCTCTCCCCCTGGTGGCACGTTTAAAACAAGAAGGATCCACTCACCAAACTCTCCACACCCAGCTCGAGAGAAACCCAGACGGTCAACACCTCCATTACAATCATCTTATCCTTCTTTTCAAATCTCCCCAAGGCCTCAATGCTGCCTATTCCTCATAATTCCTCCAGCTCCATCAACCCTCCCTATCTCTGTAACCACCTCCAGCCCCTGCAAACCCTCCCTATCTCTGTAACCTCCTCCAGCCCCTACACCCCTCCCTATCTCTGTAACCTCCTCCAGCCCCTACACCCCTCCTTATCTCTGTAACTTCCTCCAGCCCCTACAACCCTCCCTATCTCTGTAACCTCCTCCAGCCCCTACAACCCTCCCTATCTCTGTAACCTCCTCCAGCTCCTACAACCCTCCCTATCTCTGTAACCTCCTCCAGCCCCTACAACCCTCCCTATCTCTGTAACCTCCTCCAGCTCCTACAACCCTCCCTATCTCTGTAACCTCCTCCAGCCCCTACACCCCTCCCTATCTCTGTAACCTCCTCCAGCCCCTACACCCCTCCCTATCTCTGTAACCTCCTCCAGCCCCTACACCCCTCCCTATCTCTGTAACCTCCTCCAGCCCCTACACCCCTCCCTATCTCTGTAACCTCCTCCAGCCCCTACAACCCCTCCCTATCTCTGTAACCTCCTCCAGCTCCTGCAAACCCTCCCTCCTGTCTGTCTCTGTCTCTGTCTTTCTCTCTCTGTTTCTCCCTCTGTCTCTCGCTCCCCCATCTCCCTCTCTCTCTGTCCGTCTGCCTCAATTTCTCTTTCTCTCTGTCTCTGTCTTTCTCTGTCTCTCTCTCTCTCTCTGTCCCACCCTCTCTCTCTCTCTCTCTTCCTGTCTCTCTCTCTCTCTGCCTCTCTCTCTCTTTCTCTCGGTCTCTCTCCCTCTGTCTCTCTCTCTCTTTTTCTCTCTCTCTCTGTTTCACTCTCTCTCTCTCTCTGCCTCACTCTCTCTCTATCTCCCTCCCTCTCTCTCTCTGTCTCTCTCTGCCTCACTCTCTCTCTGTCTGCCTCTCTCTCTTTCTCTGTCTCTCTCTTTCTCTCTCTACCTCTCTCTTCCCATCTCTCTCTCTCTGTCCCTCTGTCCCCCCCTTCTCTCTCTGTCTCTGTCTGTCTGTCTGCCTCTCTGCCTCTCTCTCTCTCTCCCTCTCTCTGTCTCTCCCTCTCCCTCTGTTTGTCTCCGTCCCCATCTCTCTCTCTCTCTCCGTTTTTCTCCCTCTCTCTCCCCCATCTCTCTCTCTCTGCCTCTCTCTGTCTCGCTCTCTCTCTGTCCCTCACTCTCTCTGTCTCGCTCTCTCTCTCTCTGTCTTTCTCTCTCTCTGTCACTCTCTCGCTCTCTGTCTCTCACTCTCTGTGCTGTTCTCTCTCTCTCTCTGTTTTTCTCTCTCTCTCTCAATCTCTCTCTCTGTCTCTCTGTCTCTCTCTCTCTGTCCCTGTCTCTGTCTCTCTCTCTTGCTCTGTTTCTCTCTCTCCCTCTCTCTGTCTTTCTCTCTCTATCTCTGTTTCTCTCTCTGTCTCTCTCTCTCTGTCTTTCTCTCTGTCTCTCTCTTTGTCTCTGCCCCACCTCTCTCTCTCTCTCTCCGTTTTTCTCCATCTCTTTCCCCCGTCTCTCTCTCTCACTCTGTCTCGCTCTCTCTCTGTCTCTCTCTCTCTGTTTTTTTCTCTCTCGTCTCTCTCTCTCTCTGTCTCTCTGTCTCTCTCCCTCTCTCTCTGTCTCTGTCTCACTCTCTCTGTTCTCTCCCTCTCTCTGTTTCTCTCTCGCTCTCTCTGTTTCTTTCTCTCTCTCTCTGTTTCTCTCTCTCTCTCTCTATCTCTTACTCTGTCTTTCTCTCTGTCTGTCTGTCTGTCTCTCTCTCTCTCTGGTCTCTCTCTGTGCTGCTGTCTCTCTCTGTGCTGCTGTCTCTCTCTGTGCTGCTCTTTCTCTCGTCTCTCTCTCTCTGTCTCTCTCCCTCTCTCCCTCTCTGTGCTGCTATCTCTCTCGCTGTCTCTCCCTCTCTCTCTCTCTGTGTTTCTCTATCTCTCTCTCTCTCTATCTCTCACTCTGTCTTTATCTCTCTCTATCTCTCTGTCTCTCTCTGATCCCCTCTGTGCCGCTGCTCTTTCTCTCTCTCTCTGTGGTTCTCTTCCTCTCGTTGTCCCTCTCTCTCTCACTGTGCTGCTCTCTCTGTCTCACTCTCTGTCTCTCTCTCCATCTCTCTCTCTCTCTGTCTCTCTCTCTGCTGCTTCTCTCTATCTCTCACTCTCTCTCTCTCTCTGTTTCTCTCTGTCTGTGCAACACTCCCTCAGCACTGACCCTCTGACAGTGCGGCACTCCCTCAGTACTGACCCTCTGACAGTGCAGCACTCCCTCAGCACTGACCCTCTGACAGTGCGGCACTCCCTCAGCACTGACCCTCTGACAGTGCGGCACTCCCTCAGGACTGACCCTCTGACAGTGCAGCGCCCCCTCAGTACTGACCCTCTGACAGTGCGGCACTCCCTCAGTACTGACCCTCTGACAGTGCGGCACTCCCTCAGTACTGACCCTCTGACAGTGCGGCACTCCCTCAGTACTGACCCTCTGACAGTGCAGCACTCCCTCAGCACTGACCCTCTGACAGTGCGGCACTCCCTCAGCACTGACCCTCTGACAGTGCGGCACTCCCTCCGTACTGACCCTCTGACAGTGCAGCACTCCCTCAGTACTGACCCTCTGACAGTGCGCCACTCCATCAATTGTGACCCTTCCTATCCCCATAGGTTATCCACATCTACAACCCTCCCTATCTCTGTAACCTCCTCCAGTCCCTACAAAGAACAAAGAACAAAATCAGCCCAGGAAACAGGCCCTTCGGCCCAACGAGCCCACACCGCCATCTCAACACCACCAGTCCCCCTCTCCACCCATGACCCCTGTCTAATGTTTTATGGCCATCCAGATTGAGGGAAACTGATTTAGGGACAATTTATTCCTGCCAATCAGCCTAACAGCACATCTTTGGGGTGTGGGAGGAAACCGGAGCACCCGGAGAAAACCCACGCAGGCACGGGGAGAATGCGCAAACTCCCACAGACACCGGCCCAAATCCATGTGTCTGCACAGCAATCAGTGATAGTCACTGAGCTGTCGTCTTGCCCAGTATCTGGTCCAGTTTAAGCACACACTAACGACATGAAGCACTAGGCCAATCTCGAACAACCAAGAGCAGCCCCAGTACGACCCATCGCGTGTATGCCCCTCGTTGGACACGAGGTGGACCGACTTAAAACCTGTGAATGAAAAGAGAAAAAACATTATTATCATACTATACCCATTTACATTACCAGGGACGTCCCAATGCTAATGACCCTTATTTAAAAGGTTCTCCTATATCCACCCATCTCCAACTCAGTCATGTGCCTGTCTAAGTTACTCTTAAATGACTCTAGCGTGTTTGCCTCCACCACCTTACTTGGCAGAGCATTCCATACCCCCACTACCCTCTGTGTGAAAAACCTCCCTCTAATATCTGTGTTATACCTCTCCCCCCTCACCTTAAGTCCATGGCCCCTTGTCCTACGTGTCTCTATTATAGGAAATAGCTTACCTCCGTTTACTCTATCTATACCCTTCATAGTCTTATGTACCTCTATTAGATCCCCCCTCAGTCGGCGCCTATCTCTGCAACCTTCTCCAGTCCCTACACCCCTCCCTATCTCTATAACCTTCTCCAGCCCATACAACTCTCCCTGTCTCTGTAATCTCTTCCAGCCCCTACAACCCTCCCTAACTCTGTAACCTCCTCCTTCCCCTACAAACCTGAAAAATCTCTGCACTCTTCCAATTCTGGGCTCTTGAGCATCCCTTGATCCGCATTGCTCCGCCACTTGCGATCGTGCCTTCATCTGCCTGAGGAGGGGCTCCAAGCTCTGGAATTCCCTCCCTAAAGCCCTCCACTTCTCCCTCTCTCTCTCTTTGTGTGTGTCTCTCTTTCTTTAACCAACTCAGTAAATCCATATCTGAACCTCTCGTTTGCCTTTCCCAAATATCTCCTGTTGCGGCTCGTGGTCAGATTTTACTTGATAGCCACCCAGGCCAGATGTTGAGGTTTACTTTGGTCATGTGAGTTCTCCCCCCCACCAAAACCCTTCTCACCTTGCTGCCCCCCCCCCCCCCATCTTGCCTTTTGCCTGCTTGTCTGGATTCAACCAATCCTTTTCACCTTTCCCCTTCCCCATTAAACTATCTGTAGTGATGGCTATCTCCCTCTCCACTGTTTAAAATCCTGAGCTGCAGTTTCTGCTGGTGGCCAGGAGGTGGTATCTGGAGACCCAGATGTGGAGGCTCCACAATCCTCCGCTCATTGGAGAGTGTACTTCATCACTGGGAACATGAGCTACTGCACACGCATGATGATGTATTGAAGCACATGGTGACTTCCAGATGCTTGCTGCCCAGAGGGGGGCAAGAAACCCCTCACTACCCGATCTGGTTGGTAACATACCCTCATTTTTCATTGGTCCTGGAGGAGGTAATACTTCCTGATTGAGATTGCCCAGCAGAGGTTGGTGCAGAGCGGGGTCGTAACAGTGCGATTGTCTCACCTTTAGATGGTTGGGAGGAGATTAGACACCAGATCAGATTTAAGCTAACCACCTTGCCCCATCCAACCATGCCCCCCTACCCCCTTCCCCCCCCCAGCCAGGTGGGCAGTGAGTGACCACCTGGGGCAGATGAGGAAGCAGTGACTGCGAGGTCGGGCAGGGTGAGTGGGCATTGGAACTGACTAGGCTTGGACTGTGTGCTGGTAGAAGGAGGAGGGGATAGCTTGGGGAGATGGGGACATGCAGGATGGGACAGCAGGGGAGGAGAGGGAGGGTCGGGGGTTCCAGCCACAATCCCACTCCTCACTCCGGCCCCTCTTGTTCACTCCCTCCTATCTCTGCTGAACAGTGCAGCCCATTCACAAAGCTCATTGCATCTTCAGAACACAAGGATTGAGAATTTTACCTCAGCAACCAGCAGGTGTCAGTGTTCACCACAGCCCAGGAGCAGAGATCCGTGCGCAAGGCAAGCAGAGAGAGTGTAGAGGGAGAGGAGAGAGTGTAGAGGGAGTGGACAGGCCAGGGAGAGGAGGGAGCAGAGAGAGAGGAGAGAAGGAGACGGACAGGAGAGAGCACAGAGAGAGAGCAGAGAGAGGAGAGAGGGAGAGCAGAGAGAGGAGAGAGAGAGAGCAGAGAGAGGAGAGAAAGAGACAGAGAGAGGAGTGAGCACAGAGAGAGAGTGGAGGGAGAGAGAGCAGAGAGAGGAGAGAGAGCAGAGAGAGGAGAGAGAGAGAGCAGCGAGAGGAGAGAGAGAGAGCAGAGAGAGGAGAGAGAGAGGAGAGAGAGAGGAGGGAGAGAGAGCAGAGAGAGGAGAGGGAGAGGAGAGAGAGCAGAGAGAGGAGAGAGAGAGGAGAGAGAGCAGAGAGAGTAGAGAGAGGAGAGGGAGAGGAGAGAAAGAGACAGAGAGAGGAGTGAGAGAGAGAGAGAGGAGGGAGAGAGAGCAGAGAGGGAGTAGAGAGGGAGAGTAGAGAGGGAGAGCAGAGAGGGAGAGCAGAGAGGGAGAGTAGAGAGGGAGAGTCGAGAGGGAGAGCAGAGAGGGAGAGCAGAGAGGGAGAGTCGAGAGGGAGAGCAGAGAGGGAGAGCAGAGAGGGAGAGCAGAGAGGGAGAGTAGAGAGGGAGAGTCGAGAGGGAGAGCAGAGAGGGAGAGCAGAGAGGGAGAGCAGAGAGGGAGAGCAGAGAGGAACTTGAGGCTGGTGGTTGGATACAGGGAGAGTGATGGTTGATTTTAATTGTGACATATCTAACTTTCCCTCGATAGTAATCATGATGTGGAGATGTCGGTGTTGGACTGGGGTAAACACAGTAAGAAGTCTCACAAGACCAGGTTAAAGCCCAACAGGTTTATTTGGTAGCAAAAACACACTAGCTTTCAGAGTTCTCCACTCCCACTTACCTGGAGAAGGAGCAGTGCTCTGAAAGCCAGTGGCATTTGTTACCAAATAAACCTGCTGGCCTTGAACCTGGCCTTGCGAGGCTTCTGGCTGAAGTTTCCCTCAGGCAGGGTTTACTGCTGCCTCATCACTGCTTGGAGATGGAGAAACAGAAACTAAGATTCATTTCAGGACCGAGTGAAGAATCATTTTCAATTTCCCGAGAATTCAGCCCGTCAGCGAGAGGCAAGCAGCTGGTATCGCGTATGTTACCACATCCTCACCAAGGCTTTACACTTTAAATCACTTAAACCCACCGCAGCTAATATCCCCCACTTCCCGCACACCGCACACCTTCCCGTACTACCCAGGCCATTGTTAGTGATCACCACAACGCCAACGCCCCTACCTCACCCTGCCATTCTGTGCCCCTGCATTCGCAGAGACGACACGATGTTCCCAACTTATCCCAGATCGGATTGAAGGGTCATCAAGTAGAAACATTGAACTGACTTCACACTGCGCAGAGAATGACAATCCGAGTGGGAGTCTCCAGAAAATTCTGCTAATCAATCCCGGGTATCTTATTCGACACATGAACCACCCTGAACCCCTAGATTAGATTCCAGTCTGTAACTCACTCCCGGGTATCTGTTATTCTATATATAAACCACCCTGAACCCCTCGATTAGATTCCAGTCTGTAACTCACTCCCGGGTATCTGTTATTCTATATATAAACCACCCCGAACCCCTCGATTAGATTCCAGTCTGTAACTCACTCCCGGGTATCTGTTATTCTATATATAAACCATCCCGAACCCCTCGATTAGATTCCAGTCTGTAACTCACTCCCGGGTATCTGTTATTCTATATATAAACCACCCCGAACCCCTCGATTAGATTCCAGTCTGTAACTCACTCCCGGGTATCTGTTACTCTATATATAAACACCCTGAACGCCTCGATTAGATTCCAGTCTGTAACTCACTCCAGGATATCTGTTATTCTATATATAAACCACCCCGAACCCCTCGATTAGATTCCAGTCTGTAACTCACTCCCGGGTATCTGTTATTCTATATATAAACCACCCCGAACCCCTCGATTAGATTCCAGTCTGTAACTCACTCCAGGATATCTGTTATTCTATATATAAACCACCCCGAACCCCTCGATTAGATTCCAGTCTGTAACTCACTCCAGGATATCTGTTATTCTATATATAAACCACCCCGAACCCCTCGATTAGATTCCAGTCTGTAACTCACTCCCGGGTATCTGTTATTCTATATATAAACCACCCCGAACCCCTCGATTAGATTCCAGTCTGTAACTCACTCCAGGATATCTGTTATTCTATATATAAACCACCCCGAACCCCTCGATTAGATTCCAGTCTGTAACTCACTCCCGGGTATCTGTTATTCTATATATAAACCACCCCGAACCCCTCGATTAGATTCCAGTCTGTAACTCACTCCAGGATATCTGTTATTCTATATATAAACCACCCCGAACCCCTCGATTAGATTCCAGTCTGTAACTCACTCCCGGGTATCTGTTATTCTATATATAAACCACCCCGAACCCCTCGATTAGATTCCAGTCTGTAACTCACTCCCGGGTATCTGTTATTCTATATATAAACCACCCTGAACCCCTCGATTAGATTCCAGTCTGTAACTCACTCCCGGGTATCTTTTATTCTATATATAAACCACCCCGAATCCCTCGATTAGATTCCAGTCTGTAACTCACTCCCGGGTATCTGTTATTCTATATATAAACCACCCCGAACCCCTCGATTAGATTCCAGTCTGTAACTCACTCCCGGGTATCTGTTATTCTATATATAAACCACCCCGAACCCCTCGATTAGATTCCAGTCTGTAACTCACTCCCGGGTTCCTGTTATTCTATATATAAACCACCCCGAAACCCTCGATTAGATTCCAGTCTGTAACTCACTCCCGGGTATCTGTTATTCTATATATAAACCACCCTGAACCCCTCGATTAGATTCCAGTCTGTAACTCACTCCGGGGTATCTGTTATTCTATGTATAATCACCCCGAACCCTCGATTAGATTCAGTCTGTAACTCACTCCCGGGTATCTGTTATTCTATATACAAACACCCCGAACCCCTCGATTAGATTCCAGTCTGTAACTCACTCCGGGGTATCTGTTATTCTATATATAAACCACCCCGAACCCCTCGATTAGATTCCGGTCTGTTATACTGTGTGAGCCACACCGATCCAGGCCCTATCCCCGTAATCCCATGCATTTACCCTATCTAGCTCCCTGACACGAAGGAACAATTTGGCATGGCCAATTCACCTTACCTGCACATCTTTGGAGTGTGGGAGCACCCCGAGGAAACCCACACAGACACAGGGAGCATGTGCAAACTCTACACAGCCAGTAACCCAAGCCAGGAATCGAACCCAGGTCCCTGGTACTGTGAGGCAGCAGTGCCAACCACTGTGCCACATTGCCACCCCAAATAATCTACATATAGACCAGCCCAGACCCCTCAATTAATTTCCAGTCTGTATTCACACACGCTATCTGTTATTCGACAGATTAACCATCCCAAGTTCCTAAAGTATACTCCTGTCCATAATTCATTCCCGGATATCTCTTATTCTGTACATAAAACCACTTCAAACCCCTCGATAAGATTCCAGTCTGTAACTCACTCTCGGGTATTTGTTACTCTATATAGAAAACACGCCAAACCCCTCGACAAGATTCCAGTCTGTAACTCACTCCTGGGTATCTGTTATTCTATATATAAACCATCCCGAACCCCTCGATTAGATTCCAGTCTGTAACTCACTCCCGGGTATCTGTTATTCTATATATAAACCACCCCGAACCCCTCGATTAGATTCCAGTGTGTAACTCACTCCTGGGTATCTGTTATTCTATATATAAACCACCTCGAACCCCTCGATTAGATTCCGGTCTGTAACTCACTCCGGGGTATCTGTTATTCTATATATAAACCACCCTGAACCCCTCGATTAGATTCCGGTCTGTAACTCACTCCCGGGTATCTGTTTTTCTATATATAAACCACCCTGAGCCCCTCGATTCGATTCCAGTCCGTAATTCACTCGGGGTTTCTATTATTCTGTATATAACCTACCCTGAAGCCCTGATTAGATTCCAGTCTGTAACTCACTCCTGGGTATCTGTTATTCTAGACATAAACATCCTGAACCCCTCGATTAGATTCCAGTCTGTAACTCACTCCCAGGTATCTGTTATTCTATATATAAACCACCCCGAACCCCTCGATTAGATTCCAGTCCGTAATTCACTCGGGGTTTCTATTATTCTGTATATAAACTACCCTGAACCCCTCGATTAGATTCCATTCTGTAACTCACTCCCGGGTATCTGTTATTCTATGCATAAACCACCCTGAACCCCTCGATTAGATTCCAGTCTGTAACTCACTCCCGGGTATCTGTTATTCTATATATAAACACCCCGAACCCCTCGATTAGATTCCAGTCTGTAACTCACTCCCCGGGAATCTGTTATTCTATATACAAACACCCTGAACCCCTCGACTAGATTCCAGTCTGTAACTCACTCCCGGGTATCTGTTATTCTATATATAAACACCCCGAACCCCTCGATTAGATTCCAGTCTGTAACTCACTCCCGGGTATCTGTTATTCCATATATAAACCACCCCGAACCCCTCGATTAGATTCCAGTCTGTAACTCACTCCCGGGTATCTGTTATTCTATATATAAACCACCCTGAACCCCTCGATTAGATTCCAGTCTGTAACTCACCCCCGGGTATCTGTTATTCTATATATAAACCACCCCGAACCCCTCGATTAGATTCCAATCTGTAGCTCACTCCCAGGTATCTGTTATTCTATATATAAACCATCCCGAACCCCTCGATTAGATTCCAGTCTGTAACTCACTCCCGGGTATCTGTTATTCTATATATAAACACCCCAAACCCCTCGATTAGATTCCAGTCTGTAACTCACTCCGGGGTATCTGATATTCTATATATAAACACCCTGAACCCCTCGATTAGATTCCAGTCTGTAACTCACTCCCGGGTATCTGTTATTCTATATATAAACCACCCCGAACCCCTCGATTAGATTCCAGTCTGTAACTCACTCCCGGGTATCTGTTATTCTATATATAAACCACCCTGAACCCCTCGATTAGATTCCAGTCTGTAACTCACCCCCGGGTATCTGTTATTCTATATATAAACCACCCCGAACCCCTCGATTAGAATCCAATCTGTAACTCACTCCCGGGTATCTGTTATTCTATATATAAACCATCCCGAACCCCTCGATTAGATTCCAGTCTGTAACTCACTCCCGGGTATCTGTTATTCTATATATAAACCACCCCGAACCCCTCGATTAGATTCCAGTCTGTAACTCACTCCGGGGTATCTGTTATTCTATATATAAACCACCCTGAACCCCTCGTTTAGATTCCAGTCTGTAACTCACTCCCGGGTATCTGTTATTCTATATATAAACCACCCCGAACCCCTCGATTAGATTCCAGTCTGTAACTCACTCCCGGGTATCTGTTATTCTATATATAAACCACCCTGAACCCCTCGATTAGATTCCAGTCTGTAACTCACTCCCGGGTATCTGTTATTCTATATATAAACCACCCCGAACCCCTCGATTAGATTCCAGTCTGTAACTCACTCCCGGGTATCTGTTATTCTATATATAAACCACCCTGAACCCCTCGATTAGATTCCAGTCTGTAACTCACTCCCGGGTATCTGTTATTCTATATATAAACCACCCTGAACCCCTCGATTAGATTCCAGTCTGTAACTCACTCCCGGGTATCTGTTATTCTATATATAAACCACCCTGAACCCCTCGATTAGATTCCAGTCTGTAACTCACTCCCGGGTATCTGTTATTCTATATATAAACCACCCTGAACCCCTCGATTAGATTCCAGTCTGTAACTCACTCCCGGGTATCTGTTTTTCTATATATAAACCACCCAGAACCCCTCGAATAGGTTCCAGTCTGTAACTCACTCCCGGGTATCTGTTATTCTATATATAAACACCCCGAACCCCTCGATTAGATTCCAGTCTGAACTCACTCCCGGGTATCTGTTATTCTATATATAAACCACCCAGAACCCCTCGATTAGATTCCAGTCTGTAATGCATACCTGGGTATCTGTTATTCTATACATAAACCATCCCAAACCCCTCAATTAGATTCCAGTCTGTAACGCATACCTGGGTATCTGTTATTCTATATATAAACCATCCCAAACCCCTCGACTAGATTCCAGTCTGTAACTCACTCCTGGGTGTCTGTTACTCTATTTCTAAAAACCCTGAATCCCTCGATTAGATTCCAGTCTGTAACTCACTCCTGGGTGTCTGTTATTCTATTTCTAAAAACCCTGAAACCCTCGATTAGATTCCACTCTGTAACTCAGTCCCAGGAATCTGTTATTCTATATATAAACCACCCTGAACCCCTCGATTAGATTCCAGTCTGTAACTCACTCCCGGGTATCTGTTATTCTATATATAAACCACCCCGAACCCCTCGATTAGATTCCAGTCTGTAACTCACTCCCGGGTATCTGTTATTCTATATATAAACCACCCCGAACCCCTCGATTAGATTCCAGTCTGTAACTCACTCCCGGGTATCTGTTATTCTATATATAAACCACCCCGAACCCCTCGATTAGATTCCAGTCTGTAACTCACTCCCGGGTATCTGTTATTCTATATATAAACCACCCCGAACCCCTCGTTTAGATTCCAGTCTGTAACTCACTCCCGGGTATCTGTTATTCTATATATAAACCACCCCGAACCCCTCGATTAGATTCCAGTCTGTAACTCACTCCCGGGTATCTGTTATTCTATATATAAACCACCCCGAACCCCTCGATTAGATTCCAGTCTGTAACTCACTCCCGGGTATCTGTTATTCTATATATAAACCACCCCGAACCCCTCGATTAGATTCCAGTCTGTAACTCACTCCCGGGTATCTGTTATTCTATATATAAACCACCCCGAACCCCTCGATTAGATTCCAGTCTGTAACTCACTCCCGGGTATCTGTTATTCTATATATAAACCACCCCGAACCCCTCGATTAGATTCCAGTCTGTAACTCACTCCCGGGTATCTGTTATTCTATATATAAACCACCCTGAACCCCTCGATTAGATTCCAGTCTGTAACTCACTCCCGGGTATCTGTTTTTCTATATATAAACCACCCAGAACCCCTCGATTAGATTCCAGTCTGTAATGCATACCTGGGTATCTGTTATTCTATACATAAACCATCCCAAACCCCTCAATTAGATTCCAGTCTGTAACGCATACCTGGGTATCTGTTATTCTATATATAAACCATCCCAAACCCCTTGACTAGATTCCAGTCTGTAACTCACTCCTGGGTGTCTGTTACTCTATTTCTAAAAACCCTGAATCCCTCGATTAGATTCCAGTCTGTAACTCACTCCTGGGTGTCTGTTATTCTATTTCTAAAAACCCTGAAACCCTCGATTAGATTCCACTCTGTAACTCAGTCCCAGGAATCTGTTATTCTATATATAAACCATCCTGAACCCCTCGATTAGATTCCAGTCTATAACTCACCCCCGGGTATCTGTTAGCCTATATAAACCACCCTGCGCCCCTCAATTAGATTCCACTCTGTAACTCACTCCTGGGTATCTGTTATTCTATATATAAACCATCCTGAACCCCTGGATTAGATTCTAGTCTGTAACTCACTCCCAGGTACCTTTATTCTATATATAAACCATCCTGAACCCCTGGATTAGATTCTGGTCTGTAACTCACTCCCGGGTATCTGTTATTCTATGTATAAACCACCCCGAACCCCTCGATTAGATTCTAGTCTGTAACTCACTCCCGGGTATCTGTTATTCTATATATAAACCATCCTGAACCCCTCGATTCGATTCCAGTCTGTAACTCACCCCTGGGTTTCTGTTATTCTATATATAAACCACCCCGAACCCCTCGATTAGATTCTAGTCTGTAACTCACTCCCGGGTATCTGTTATTCTATATATAAACCACCCCGAACCCCTCGATTAGATTCCAGTCTGTAACTCGCTCCCAGGTACCTTTATTCTATATATAAACCACCCCGAACCCCTCGATTAGATTCCAGTCTGTAACTCGCTTCCGGGTATCTGTTATTCTATATATAAACCATCCTGAACCCCTGGATTAGATTCCAGTCTGTAACTCACTCCCAGGTACCTTTATTCTATATATAAACCACCCTGAACCCCTCGATTAGATTCTAGTCTGTAACTCGCTCCCGGGTATCTGTTATTCTATATATAAACCACCCTGAACCCCTCGATTAGATTCTAGTCTGTAACTCGCTCCCGGGTATCTGTTATTCTATATATAAACACCCCGAACCCCTCGATTAGATTCCAGTGTGTAACTCACTCCCGGGTATCTGTTATTCTATATATAAACCATCCTGAACCCCTGGATTAGATTCTGGTCTGTAACTCATTCCCGGTACCTTTATTCTATGTATAATCCATTGCGGACCCTGGATTGGATTCCAGACTGTAACTCCTCGGGAAATTTAATGCTATCGGAAAAATCCCCGAACCTGATGGTTGGATTCCTGCTGAAATTCTCTCTTTGTTTTCCCATGTGTAATCTCCTTGCCTTGCAGGGATAGGCTTCTATCTGGAACAATGAACAATTGGATTAAGTTCTAGGGAGGGATTTACTGGTAATCTCTCGGAGGTTCCTGGGTAGTTTAGCAACAAGTGTAGGTTTGGTGGATGGTAGGTCTGATGAGTGTTTCAAAGTTCGCAACTCACAATCAGTGTGATTGGCAGGATTTATTTCACAAACTCAAACCGTGTTAGCTGAATCCTTGGAAACTTCACCCTGTGTTTCTTAGAAAGGGAAGCAGGGGTCTGGACAAATGCCATCTACATCTGGAACTGTAATTTCTTAGAAATAGAGATTAAGATTACCATCAGGGAGAGTTACTGTAAGTGTGGAGGGGGTGTTAACTCTTTAATAAACATCCCATATTAGACACAGACACCCCATCAAACACTCCCAGCACGGGTTAGATACAGAGTAAAGTTCCCTCTCCACTGCCCCAATCAGACACTCCCAGGACAGGTACAGCACGGGGTTAGATACAGAGAAAAGCTCCCTCTACACTGTCCCCCATCAAACACTCCCAGGACAGGTACAGCACGGGGTTAGATACAGAGTGAAGTTCCCTCTCCACTGCCCCAATCAGACACTACCAGGGCAGGTACAGCACGGGGTTAGATACAGAGAAAAGCTCCCTCTACACTGTCCCCATCAAACTCTCCCAGGACAGGTACAACACAGGGTTAGATACAGAGTAAAGCTCCCTCTACACTGTCTCCATCAAACACTCCCAGGACAGGTGCGGCGTGGTGTTAGATATAGAGTAAATCTCCCTCTACACTGTCCCCATCAAACACTCCCACAACAGGTACAGCACGGGGTTAGGTACAGAGTAAAGCTCCCTCTACACTGTCCCCATCAAACTCTCCCAGGACAGGTACAGCACGGGGTTAGATACAGAGTAAAGCTCCCTCTACACTGTCCCCATCAAACACTCCCAGGACAGGTACAGCACGGGGTTAGATACAGAGTAAAGCTCCCTCTACACTATCCCCATCAAACACTCCCAGGACAGGTACAGCACGGGCTAAATACAGAATAAATCTCCTTCGGGTGGGTAATGGAGTTAACATCTCTCACTGGGGACTGGCTGTATAGTGCTTGGGTGCAGCTGGGGAAATTTGGATTCAAGTGTTAAATCCGTCAGTTTGGTCCAGTGAGAATTTCCTTGGAAGTGGATAGATATGCCAGGGTAAGTCAAAATACCTGATGTCACGCACAAGCCCATTGTATCTTCCATTCTGAGTGAGGCGTATTTTTGGAATCTATTGTCAAGCAAAAGCTTGTTTAGTGCACACTCCCCTGGCAAGCTGTCAACGGGCAGAGAAACGTCACAAGGGTGAGGAAGAGTTAGATAATCTTTCTGAGAATTACCACTGCCACTGACTGAAGTCACACGGCTACAGGGAGGTATGTGTGAACTGTGGAAGTGGCGTCCATATGAAACAATACTGGTCAAAACACCTCCAGCCCTGTTACCAGCACTCAAATTCCCTCTACACTGTCCCCAACACTTTTTTTTTAAATTCTGTTTTTGGCTGGGCTTGTATTTATTGCCCATCCCTATTTGCCCCTTCAACTGAGTGACTTGCTGGGACATTTGAGAGGGACATTGAAAAATCAACTACATTGCTACAGTTCTGGAGTCACGTGGAGCCCAGGCAGGGTAAGGGCAGTAGATTTCCTTCCCTCGTGAACATCAGTGGAATCAGAGGGGTTTTTACATGACCATGAAGGTGGCACAGTGGTTAGCACTGCTGCCTCACACCGTCAGGGACCCGGGTTCGATTCCCGGCTTGGGGGTCCACAGTCTGTGTAGAGTTTGCACATCCTCCCCGTGTCTGCATGGGTTTCCTCCGGGTGGTCCGTTATCCTCCCACATTCCAAAAATGTGCGGATTAGCTGGATTGGCCATGCTAGAAATTGCCCCTTAGGGGCACCAGCTGGGGTCAATGGATGGGGATAGGGACTGGGTGGGATTGTGGTCGCTGCAGACTCGATGGGCCAAATGGCCCCCTTCTGCGCTGTCGGGATTCTACGACCAACATCGTTAGACTTTTAAATTCCTGAATTTCCTTAAATTATTGGATAGGCGCATGCAGCATGCCAGAATGACAGGGAGTGGGGTAGCTTTGATCTTGGGCTTGGGCGCAGCTCGGCACAACATCGAGGGCCGAAGGGCCTGTACTGTGCTGTAGCGTTCTGTGTTCTACGATGTGTCACTGAGCCCTGCCACAGTGGGATTCGAACCGGGGATCCGGTGGGTTGGGGGGGCGGAGAGCTGCATTGGCGTGGCGCCTGATCACACGTTCAGGACGTCGCGAAATCTCTCGAGCAACCAGGGACGCCACTGTCTGCTGGAGAGCGGTTACTGCTGGGCTGCGGGGGAGTGCGGAAGGCAAGGGTCGCACAGCAAGATCCCACAAAAAAGGAAACATAGATCAGGCAACAAGGAGGAAAGAAGCTATAATACTCGTACTACCTCAGGGACAGAATATTGGTCAGAACCCCACACAAATGATCCACATTCTTCCTGAAATGGCAGCTTTACTCTGTATCTAACCCTGTGCTGTATCTGTCCTGGTTAGGAGTGAAAGTAATAGGGTAATTGTTATGGGGGACTTTAACTTTAACTTTACTAATATTAATTGGAATAGCTATAGCTCTAGCTCGTTAGAGGGGCCAGTTTTTGTACAAAGCGTGCAGGAAGGTTTTTTGACTCAGTATGTAGATAGGCCAACTAGAGGTGAGGCTATATTGGATTTGGTGCTGGGAAATGAGCCAGACCAGGTGTTAGACTTGGGAGTTGGTGTGCTTTTTGGTGATAGTGACCACAATTCGGTTACGTTCACCTTAGTGATGGAAAGGGATAGGCATGAACCTCGGGTCAGTAGTTTTAGCTGGGGGAAGGGTAATTATGAGGCTATTAGGAGAGAATTAGGAAGCACAGGTTGGACTAGGAGACTACAGGGGCTGGGAACGTCCGAAATGTGGAGTTTTTTCAAGGACTCGCTACTGCGAGTCCTTGATAGGTATGTCCCTGTCAGGCAAGGAGGAATTGGTAGATCTAGGGAAACGTGGTGCACTAAAAAAGTTGTTTCGCTGGTTAAAAGGAAAAAGGAGGCTTATGTCAGGATGAAACTTGAGGGCTCAGGTAGTGCACTGGAAAGCTTTAGATTGGCTAGGAGGGAGTTAAAGAGTGAGTTAAAAGAGGACACGAGAAGACTTTGGCTGATAGGATTAAGGAGAATCCTAAGGCATTCTATAGATATGTTAAGAACAGAAGATTGGTCAGGGCAAGATTAGGGCCAGTTAGAGACAGCAGTGGGAAGTTATGTGTGGAACCGGAAGAGATTGGAGAGGCATTAAACCAATATTTCTCTTCGGTATTCATGCAGGGGGACATAAATGTAGCTGTGGAGAACACTGGGTTACAGGGTTGTAAACTGGATAGTATTGCAGTTGATAAGGAGGATGTGCTAGATATTCTTGAGGGTTTGAAAATAGATAAGTCCCCTGGGCCGGACGGGATTTACCCTTGGATTCTCTGGGAGGCAAGAGAGGCGATTGCAGAGCCTCTGGCTCTGATCGTCAGGTCGTCGTTGGTCACAGGTATAGCCCCAGAGGATTGGAGGATAGCGAATGTTGTCCCATTGTTTAAGAAGGGGAACAGAGACTTCCCCAGGAATTATAGACCGGTGAGTCTTACTTCTGTTGTGAGCAAAGTTTTAGAAAAAATTATTAGGGATAGGATTTATAGTTATTTGGAGAGTAATGAATTGATTGGAGATAGTCAGCACGGTTTTGTGAAGGGTAGGTCATGCCTTACTAACCTTATTGAGTTTTTTGAGAAAGTGACCAAAGAGGTGGATGGGGGTAAGGCAGTTGACGTGGTATATATGGACTTTAGTAAGGCGTTTGATAAGGTTCACCATGGAAGGCTTCTGCAGAAAATGCAGATGTATGGGATTGGGGGTGATTTAGTTAATTGGATCAGGAATTGGCTAGCAGATAGGAGACAGAGGGTGGTGGTTGATGGAAAGTATTCGTCATGGAGTTCGGTTACAAGTGGTGTGCCTCAGGGATCTGTTTTGGGGTCACTGCTGTTTGTAATTTTTATTAATGATCTGGATGAGGGTATAGTTGGGTGGATCAGTAAATTTGCTGATGACACCAAAGTCGGAGGAGTGGTAGATAGTGAAGAGGGGTGTCATAGTTTACAGAGAGACTTGGACAAGTTGCAGAGCTGGGCCAAGAGGTGGCGGATGAAGTTTAATGCGGAAAAGTGTGAGGTAATTCACTTTGGCAGGAATAACAGATGTGTAGAGTATAGGGCTAACGGTAGGACTCTGAATAGTGTGGATGAACAGAGGGATCTAGGTGTATGTGTACATAGATCCCTGAAAGTTGGGAATCAAGTAGATAAGGTTGTTAGGAAGGCATACGGTGTCTTGGCATTTATTGGTAGGGGGGTTGAATTTAGGAGCCGCAACGTCATGTTGCAACTGTACAAAACTCTGGTGCGTCCGCACTTGGAGTATTGTGTGCAGTTCTGGTCCCCACATTACAGGAAGGATGTGGAGGCATTGGAGAGGGTGCAGAGGAGGTTTACCAGGATGTTGCCTGGTATGGAGGGAAGGTCCTATGAGGAGAGACTGAGGGATTTGGGGTTGTTTTCGTTAGAAAGAAGGCGGCTAAGAGGGGACCTTATTGAAACATACAAGATGATTAGAGGTTTAGATAGGGTGGACAGTGATAGCCTTTTTCCTCGGATGGAGGAAGCTAGCATGAGGGGGCATAGCTTTAAATTAAGGGGTGGTAGATATAGGACAGATGTCAGAGGTAGGTTCTTTACCCAGAGGGTGGTGAGGGATTGGAATGCCCTGCCTGCTGCGGTTGTAGATGCACCTAGTTTGGGGGCATTTAAGAGATCCGTGGATAGGTTTATGGCTGGAAAGGGATTGGTTTAGGTTAGAGGGTCATTGCTTTTTTAATTGGTCGGCGCAACATCATGGGCCGAAGGGCCTGTTCTGCGCTGTAATGTTCTATGTCCTGGGAGTGTTTGATGGGGACAGTGTAGAGGGAGCTTTACTCTGTATCTAACCCTGTGCTGTACCTGTCGTGGGAGTGTTTGATGGGGACAGTGTAGAGGGAGCTTTACTCTGTATCTAACCCCGTGCTGTGCCTGTCCTGGGAGTGTTTGATGGGGGACAGTGTAGAGGGAGCTTTACTCTGTATCTAACCCCATGCTGCACCTGTCCTGGGAGTGTTTGATAGGGACAGTGTAGAGGGAGTTTTACTCTGTATCTAACCCCGTGCTGTACCTGTCCTGGGAGTGTTTGATGGGGACAGTGTAGAGGGAGCTTTACTCTGTATCTAACCTCGTGCTGTACCTGTCCTGGGAGTGTTTGATGGTGGACAGTGCGGAGGGAGCTTTACTCTGTATCTAACCCCGTGCTGTACCTGTCCTGGGAGTGTTTGATGGGGACAGTGTAGAGGGAGTTTTACTCTGTATCTAACCCCGTGCTGTACCTGTCCTGGGAGTGTTTGATGGGGACAGTGTAGAGGGAGCTTTACTCTGTATCTAACCCCGTGCTGTACCTGTCCTGGGGGTGTTTGATGGGGACAGTGTAGAGGGAGCTTTACTCTGTATCTAACCCTGTGCTGTACCTGTCCTGGGAGTGTTTGATGGGGGACAGTGTAGAGGGAGCTTTACTCTGTATCTAACCCCATGCTGAACCTGTCCTGGGAGTGTTTGATAGGGATAGTGTAGAGGGAGCTTTACTCTGTATCTAACCTCGTGCTGTACCTGTCCTGGGAGTGTTTGATGGGGACAGTGTAGAGGGAGTTTTACTCTGTATCTAACCCCGTGCTGTACCTGTCCTGGGAGTGTTTGATGGGGACAGTGTAGAGGGAGCTTTACTCTGTATCTAACCCCATGCTGAACCTGTCCTGGGAGTGTTTGATGGTGGACAGTGTAGAGGGAGCTTTACTCTGTATCTAACCCCATGCTGAACCTGTCCTGGGAGTGTTTGATGGGGACAGTGTAGAGGGAGCTTTACTCTGTATCTAACCCCGTGCTGTACCTGTCCTGGGAGTGTTTGATGGTGGACAGTGTAGAGGGAGCTTTACTCTGTATCTAACTTGCCCTGTAACTGGAAGGGTTACAAGGTTACCTGGGGGGTGGGGGGGTGCGGGAGGTGGGGAAGGGTGTTGTAAATAGGGTGACGATTGAACTCTCTCCCTTATTGGTGCCAGTCTGTTTACATCCTGGCATTTGAGATGGTGCGGCGAAAGATCGGAACTGGACGCCAGGCAAAGTGAATGATGAACTGCTACACAATTTATTTTAACATTTACAGTTATTTCTGAAGTTACTTACACAGTGAGCGTAGATTCAATTGAAGTGTTGAATCTACCAAAATCCCAGGGTTTCCTCCAGTGAACGGTACAATACAAATTATATTTACAATACAGTACAGCTGTCCTTAGTTTGCGTTTGTGTGGGTGCCCACGTCAACTGTCCCCTCTACCCACGCTATTGGCACCGAGCGTCGAGACGTCTGGAAGGGAACAGTTCCGGCTAGACGGTCGCCCTTGTCTCGGATCATCTTGCCCGCTGGCAGGCTGGCGTGGGTCTCCCTGGCAGGCGGGCCTACCCCGCTGTACTGAGGCGGGCACGGCAGCTGTGCCACGAAGGCCGAGGGGGCCAGGGCTGGCACGGGCGCTCCCATGAAGCTCAGGAAGGCCCCTTCGGCGCCTGGGTACCGGTGGTGGAACGGCAGCACCGGGTAAGTGGCGGCGGGCAGGACCGGGTGCTTGACCATCCCGTGGCAGTAGACCTGGGCGAAGGGGTGACCCGGCAGGCAGTCGCCGGCTGGGCGCGCGGCGGGGGTACCGGTCGGCAGTGCCCTGTCCAGCCGCCCGCCCTGGCAATCCGTCCTCTCCCACGGGTGAGGGTGCGACGCCGGCTGCTGTCTCTCCTCCAGGGCGCTGGGCGTCTCCTCTTCGGGCTGGGGTCTGCCCTCCGGCCTGGGGGTCCCGGAACGGCTGCGCGTGGGGGCGGCTGGCACCGGCGATCGCTGGCAGGCGGGCAGCTGGCTGTCCGCGGACGGGTAGGAGGGCGAGTCTCGTTGGGGGCTTCGGGCTGAAGGTGCCAGGGGGTGCAGGGGCGAGGGTGCCAGGGGGTGCAGGGGCGAGGGTGCCAGGGGGTGCAGGGGCGAGGGTGCCAGGAGGTGCTGGGGCGACCTCTTCTGGTGGGCGCCGGTTTCGGAACAACTCGACCCTGCGAACAAGACACGGGAGGAGAAAGAAGTCTCGGTCAGGTTCCTTGATTCACCCAATACAATGTACCCAGAGGCCCGCTTCTAGCATCGCCCCCCCCCCCCCCCCGACCCTCCGCCTCCCTCCCCCCTCTATCTCCTGCCTCCGTCTCTCTCTCTCTCTCTCCGCCCCTGGGGTCGCCGCACCATTTGAACACCTCCCTCAGAGTGGACGGCAGGTTCCCGTTTTAACCCAACCCGGCCCCGGATTTTGCACAGAGTGGGAACGGTGGAGTTTTGCGACCGATCCGTTCGCCCTCAGCCACACTCAGCGAAGGGTGGATCCGGGTCCCGGCAAAGGCCTCCATCCCATCGAGGCGAGCCGTGGGATGGCTGGTCAAACCGTGCAGGACGGCGTTCCGCTGATTGTAAATGCCCAGGTTCTCTGAAAGAACAGATATCACGGAAACCCACCCACCGCTCTGTCTCTCTCACAGCGTCGCTTTGCTGCTTAATGGTGAGGCCTACGCTCTAGTTCAAGATGAGGCCTACACTCTAGTTAATGGTGAGGCCTCCATTCTAGTTAATGGAGAGGCCTACATTCTGGATAATGGTGAGGCCTACATTCTGGGTAATGGTGAGGCCTACATTCTGGATAATGGTGAGGACTACATTCTGGATAATGGTGAGGCCTACATTCTGGGTAATGGTGAGGCCTACATTCTGGATAATGGTGAGGCCTACATTCTGGGTAATGGTGAGGCCTACATTCTGGGTAATGGTGAGGCCTACATTCTGGGTAATGGTGAGGCCTACATTCTGGGTAATGGTGAGGCCTACATTCTGGATAATGGTGAGGCCTACATTCTGGATAATGGTGAGGCCTACATTCTGGGTAATGGTGAGGCCTACATTCTGGATAATGGTGAGGCCTACATTCTGGGTAATGGTGAGGCCTACATTCTGGGTAATGGTGAGGCCTACATTCTGGGTAATGGTGAGGCCTACATTCTGGGTAATGGTGAGGCCTACATTCTGGATAATGGTGAGGCCTACATTCTGGGTAATGGTGAGGCCTACATTCTGGATAATGGTGAGGACTACATTCTGGATAATGGTGAGGCCTACATTCTGGGTAATGGTGAGGCCTACATTCTGGATAATGGTGAGGCCTACATTCTGGGTAATGGTGAGGCCTACATTCTGGGTAATGGTGAGGCCTACATTCTGGGTAATGGTGAGGCCTACATTCTGGGTAATGGTGAGGCCTACATTCTGGATAATGGTGAGGCCTACATTCTGGATAATGGTGAGGCCTACATTCTGGGTAATGGTGAGGCCTACATTCTGGATAATGGTGAGGCCTACATTCTGGGTAATGGTGAGGCCTACATTCTGGGTAATGGTGAGGCCTACATTCTGGGTAATGGTGAGGCCTACATTCTGGGTAATGGTGAGGCCTACATTCTGGGTAATGGTGAGGCCTACATTCTGGGTAATGGTGAGGCCTACATTCTGGATAATGGTGAGGCCTACACTCTAGTTAATGTTGAGGCCTGCGTTCTGGTGAATGGTGAGGCCTACACTCTAGTTAATGTTGAGGCCTACATTCTGGTGAATGGTGAGGCCTACATTCTGGGTAATGGTGAGGCCTACATTCTGGGTAATGGTGAGGCCAACATTCTGGGTAATGGTGAGGCCTACATTCTAGAGAATGGTGAGGCCAACATTCTGGATAATGTTGAGGCCTACATTCTAGAGAATGGTGAGGCCTACACTCTAGTTAATGTTGAGGCCTGCGTTCTGGTGAATGGTGAGGCCTACACTCTAGTTAATGTTGAGGCCTACATTCTGGTGAATGGTGAAGCCAACATTCTGGATAATGGTGAGGCCTACATTCTAGAGAATGGTGAGGCCTACATTCTGGATAATGGTGAGGCCTACATTCTGCATAATGGTGAGGCCAACATTCTAGCTTGTGGTGAGGCTTACATTCTAGTTAACGGTGAAACCTACACTCTGGCTAGCGATGAGGCTTACATTTTAGTTAATGTTGAGGTCTACATTCTAGTTAATGGTGAGGCCTACATTCTAGAGAATGGTGAGGCCAACATTCTGGATAATGGTGAGGCCTACATTCTAGATAATGGTGATGCCTACCCTCTCGTTCATGATGAGGCCTACACTCTAGTTAATGTTGAGGCCTACGTTCTGGTGAATGGTGAGGCTTACACTCTAGTTAATGTTGAGGCCTACATTCTGGAGAATGGTGAGGCCAATATTCTGGATAATGGTGAGGCCAACATTCTAGCTTGTGGTGAGGCTTACATTCTAGTTAACGGTGAAACCTACACTCTGGCTAGCGATGAGGCTTACATTTTAGTTAATGTTGAGGTCTACATTCTAGTTAATGGTGAGGCCTACATTCTAGAGAATGGTGAGGCGAACATTCTGGATAATGGTGAGGCCTACATTCTAGAGAATGGTGAGGCCTACATTCTAGAGAATGGTGAAGCCTACATTCTAGAGAATGATGAAGCCTACATTCTAGATAATGGTGAAGCCTACATTCTAGAGAGTGGGGGGGCCAACATTCTAGATAATGGTGAGGCCTACATTCTAGTTCATGGTAAAGCCTACATTCTAGCTTGTGGTGAGGCTTACATTCTAGTTAACGGTGAAACCTACACCCTGGCTAGCGATGAGGCTTACATTTTAGTTAATGTTGAGGCCTACATTCTAGTTAATGGTGAGGCCTACATTCTACTTAATGATAAGGCCTACATTCTGGCGTATGGTGAGGCCTACATTCTGGATAATGGTGAAGCCGGCATTCTAGAAACGGTGGGGCCTACAACTATTTAATGGGTGAGGCCTACATTCCAGTTAATGGTTAAGCCTACATTTTAGTTAATAATGAGGCCTATACTCCAGCAGATGATGAAGCCTTCATGCTGGTTAAAGAAAATCAGGCCTGATACATTTACAGGGGAGGGGACACAAGGTAAATTGCTCTTGCAGAGATAGAATTATACAGTGCAGAAGAAGCCTCTCGGTCCATGAGTCCGTACCGACACATTAGAAACACCTGAACTCCCATCTAATCCCATTGACCAGCACTAGGCCCTGAATATTATGGTATGCTAAGTGCTCATCCAGGTACTTTTGAAGGATGTGAGGCTTTCCACCTCTCTGCCCCTCCTAGGCCCCGCATTCCACTGAATGGCTCCTTCTGTGCGTTACAAATTGTCTGAGAGGCTCTCGATAATCCATGTGTATGTTTCCCACAGATTGCCTTCATCCTACCCCCACCTGCCATCCACATCCCTCCCCCTCCCTGCCTCCCCGCCCCCTCCGGACACAGGTCTCTGTCTCCAATCCCCCTCAGGCCTGAACATAAAGGGGGTTTCCCGACGCTGGATTCTCACCGTGGGGGACAGAGAGGGGCGAGTTTGACGTGCTGTTTGGCGACGGACATTCCTTTATCACGCTGGTCAACCTCTGGCAGGAGAGGGGCTGAGCGACGCTCCGACTCGCTTTCCCTCGGAGGATGTCAATCACCTGGCAACGACACAGAGACCTCCGTCAAGCCATTGGAACGTTGACGGCATGTCGGACCCTCCCCCTGCGCTTGCTTGCCCCCACTCTGGGCTGACAATGAAATCGGGCCTAGTTTCCAGGCTTGGGCAAGGGGAGACGATGTCCGAGATAGAATCACACAGTGCAGGAGAGGCCCTTCGGCCCATCGAGTCTGTACCGACACATTCGAAACACCCGAACTCCCACCTAATCCCATTGACCAGCACTAGGCCCTGAATGTTATGGTGAGCCAAGTTCTCATCCAGGTACTTCTAAAGGGTGTGAGGCATCCTGCCTCCACTACCCTCCCAGGCAGCGCACTCCAGGCCGGCACCACCCTCTGGGTAAAAAAGCTTCTCTTCACATCCCCCTCCAAACCTCCTGCCCCTCACCTTGAACCTGTGTCCCCTCGTGACTGACCTTCAGCTGAGGGGAACAGCTCCTAGGCCGAAGGGCCTGTTTCCTGTGCTGTACTGTCCTCCGTATCCACTCTGTCCGTGCCCCTCATAATCGTGAACGCCTCAATCAGGTCGCCCCCCCCCCCCTCAGTCTTCTCTGCTCCAGAGAAAACAACCCAAATCTATCCAACCTCTCTTCATAACTCAAATGTTCCGTCCCCGGGGCAACATCCTGGTCAATTTCCTCCACGCCCCCCCCCCCCCCCCCCACCTCCAGTGCGATCCCCGTCCTTCCGATAACGTGGCCATTCGGCCCTCTCCCGCCACCTGCACCCCAAGCCTGCTCCAACACAATCGTGGCTGAGTTTCCCCCTCAGCAATCATTCCTCCTTCTCCTTCCCATGGGCCTTGGGCCTGGCTGGCATGGCCGCCATCTGTCGCCCAGCCCTTGAACTGTGGGGCATGCTGGGCCATTTTGGAAGGGCGGTTTTAGAATTGTCGAGCGGGTGACTGTGGGACTGGAGTCACGTGTAGGCCAGACCGGGTTGAGGGCAGCGAAAGAGGCTTTCTTTTCAGTCGATGACGGTTGCTATGGTCACCGTTACCGAGGCTAGCTTTCAATCCTAGATCTTATTCCATGGGGGGGGGGGGGCGGTTCTGCTCTCCAGAACTATCACAGCCTCTAGGCCTCAGGCAGCCTCAGCTGCCCAGGGGTGAAGGATTGCCCGCACGAACCTTCTTGTTCTTGGCCACCATCAGCGAGGTGTCGTTGTGACAGTTTTTAATGCTGCTGTCGGCCCCGTTTTTCAGGAGCACCTTCACGATTTCCATCAGGCCCCGGCCACTGGAGGAGTGTAAGGCCGTGTTTCCCGAGTACGTCTGCAGGTTCACGTTCGCCCCGTGCTGGAGGGAGAGACACAACAAGGCCGTCAATTCCAACCGCTGCGCCGCAAGGAACCTTTCCACACTAGGCCACAGCCCAGCACTGAATGAAACAAGCCAGGTTCAGCGGCGAGCCAGGCTAGGCCTAAGGCCTACACCTCTTACTCCTGCCATGGGGCACCTCCAGGGAAGAGAGGGCCCTGGGTTTTTTGGCCAATTCGCCACACACCGCCCAGCCATCCACTTGATCAGAGTTTGGGAGGAGAACTGGAAGATTGACGATCCCCCCGAGGTGTCACTACCCAGGTCAGCCAAAGGTCAGAAGTGTGGTGTGGGCAAAAGTGGGGGGCCACCTCCAATGGAAAGACAAAGTCCCCATTTACCATACAATCTCAGAGCGATAATGTATCCCAGCGTGTTTCAGGGGCGAATAAAAAGCAAGATTTGACACCAAGGTTCAGGTAAGGAGATACGAGAGGCAGCTGACCAAAAAATCCAGTCCAACAGCTCAGTTTTGAGGAGCGTCTAAAGGTAGGAGAGGGACGTGCAGAGAGGGACGTAAGAGGTTTAGGGTGGAAATTCCAGAGCCTCGGGCCTACATGGGCAGCTGCCAATGGCGGAGTGATGGGGAATCGGGGGATGCTCAAGAGGCTGGAATTGGAGGAGCGCAGAGGTCTCAGAGGGGTGTCGGGTTGGAGATTACAGAGATAAGGAGTGCTGTCAGGGCTGGAGGATGTTATAGAGATAGAGAGGGGTGTAGGGGTTGGAGGAGGTTACGGAGATAGGGAGAGGTGTAGGGGCTGAAGGATGTTATAGAGATAGGGAAGGTTGTAGGGGCTGGGGGAGGTTACGGAGATAGGGAGGGGTGTGGGGGCTGGAGGAGGTTACAGAGATAGGGAGGGTTGTAGGGGCTGGAGGAGGTTACAAAGATAGGGAGGGGCGTAGGGGCTGGAGGAAGTTACAGAGATAGGGAGGGTTATAGGGGCTGGAGGAGGTTACAGAGAAAGGGAGGGTTGTAGGGGCTGAAGGAGGTTACAGAGATAGGGAGGGTTGTAGGAGCTGGAGGAGGTTACAGAGATAGGGAGGGGTGTGGGAGCTGGAGTTACAGAGATAGGGAGGGTTGTAGGGGCTGGAGGAGGTTCTGGAGATAGTGAGGGGTGTAGGGGCTGGAGTTACAGAGATGGGGAGGGGTGTAGGGGCTGGAGGAGGTTACAGAGATAGTGAGGGGTGTAGGGGCTGGAGGAGGTTACGGAGATAGTGAGGGTTGTAGGGGCTGGAAGAGGTTACGGAGATAGGGAGGGTTGTAGGGGCTGGAGGAGGTTACGGAGATAGTGAGGGGTGTAGGGGCTGGAGGAGGTTACGGAGATAGTGAGGGGTGTAGGGGCTGGAGGAGGTTACGGAGATAGTGAGGGGTGTAGGGGCTGGAGGAGGTTACGGAGATAGTGAGGGGTGTAGGAGCTGGAGGAGGTTACGGAGATAGTGAGGGTTGTAGGGGCTGGAAGAGGTTACAGAGATAGGGAGGGTTGTAGGGGCTGGAGGAGGTTACGGAGATAGTGAGGGGTGTAGGAGCTGGAGGAGGTTACGGAGATAGTGAGGGTTGTAGGGGCTGGAGGAGGTTACAGAGATAGGGAGGGTTGTAGGGGCTGGAGGAGGTTATGGAGATAGTGAGGGGTGTAGGGGCTGGAGGAGGTTACGGAGATAGTGAGGGGTGTAGGGGCTGGAGGAGGTTACGGAGATAGGGAGGGGTGTAGGGGCTGGAGGAGGTTACGGAGATAGTGAGGGGTGTAGGGGCTGGAGGAGGTTACGGAGATAGTGAGGGGTGTAGGGGCTGGAGGAGGTTACGGAGATACTGAGGGGTGTAGGGGCTGGAGGAGGTTACGGAGATAGTAAGGGTTGTAGGGGCTGGAGGAGGTTACGGAGATAGTGAGGGGTGTAGGGGCTGGAGGAGGTTACGGCGATAGTGAGGGGTGTAGGGGCTGGAGGAGGTTACGGAGATAGTGAGGGGTATAGGAGCTGGAGGAGGTTACGGAGATAGTGAGGGGTGTCGGGGCTGGAGGAGGTTATGGAGATAGTGAGGGGTGTAGGGGCTGGAGTTACGGAGATAGTGAGGGGTGTAGGGGCTGGAAGAGGTTACAGAGATAAGGAGGGGTGTAGGGGCTGGAGGAGGTTACGGAGATAGGGAGGGTTGTAGGGGCTGGAAGAGGTTACGGAGATAGGGAGGGTTGTAGGGGCTGGAGGAGGTTACAGAGATAGGGAGGGGTGTAGGGGCTGGAGGAGGTTACGGAGATAGGGAGGGTTGTAGGGGCTGGAGGAGGTTACAGGGATAGGGAGGGGTTTAGGGGCTGGAGGAGGTTACAGAGATAGGGAGGGTTGTAGGAGCTGGAGGAAGTTACGGAGATAGTGAGGGGTGTGGGGGCTGGAGTTACAGAGATAGTGAGGGGTATAGGAGCTGGAGGAGGTTACGGAGATAGTGAGGGGTGTAGGGGCTGGAGTTACAGAGATAGGGAGGGTTGTAGGGGCTGGAGGAGGTTACGGAGATAGTGAGGGGTGTAGGGGCTGGAGGAGATTACGGAGATAGTGAGGGGTGTCGGGGCTGGAGGAGGTTACGGAGATAGTGAGGGGTGTCGGGGCTGGAAGAGGTTACGGAGATAGTGAGGGGTGTCGGGGCTGGAGAAGGTTACGGAGATAGTGAGGGGTGTCGGGGCTGGAAGAGGTTACGGAGATAGTGAGGGGTGTCGGGGCTGGAAGAGGTTACGGGGATAGTGAGGGGTGTCGGGGCTGGAAGAGGTTACGGAGATAGTGAGGGGTGTAGGGGCTGGAAGAGGTAGTATTTTTTCTCCGATAGTTGCTCCCCTGACAGGCTGGCTGGGCTCTGCTCTGGAACCTTACCTCCAGCAGCAGGTTCACCATGTCTAGGTGGTTACTCTCTGCCGCGTGCACTAAAGGCGTCCGCCCGCTCTTTATGTCCTGCAAGAAAGAAGAAATGTACACAGTCACGTGAAGTGTTGCTTTTGGGAGAGTCACATTCCATCCTCCCTCACACAGCAGAGCGGCGAGTTCACATTTGCCTCCCCCAAGTTCCAGTCAATGACCATCTCCAATGAGAGAGGACGTCACCATTGCCCCTTGGCATTCGATGGCATTATCAAGGCTGAATTGCCCTGGGGTGATCCTGGGGGCTACCGTTGGCCAGAAACTGGACTGGACTTGACGTATAAATGCCGTGAGCATCAGCGCAGGTCAGAGGCTGGGAACCCTGCAGTGAGTAACTCACCTCCTTGACTCCCTGTCTGCCATCCACAAGTGTGAGGGAATGCTCCCCACTTTCCTGGGATGGGTGCAGCTCCAAGACGCCGCCCCGGACAAAGCAGCACCCCCCCCCCTTGATCGACAAGCTAACCACAAACATCTAATCGCCCCCACCATCGATGCATAGTGACAGCAGATACCTGGGAACGCCCAAACCCCCACCCCCACATCGAAGCTTCCCCTACGGGTCTCTCACCATCCCGACTTGGAAATATATTGGCCGTTCCTTCACTGTGGCTGGGGTCAAAATCTTGGAACTCCCTCCCTAACAGCACGGTGGGTATACCTACAACCCGCAGCGGGTTCAAGAAGGCAGCTCGCCCCCACCTTCTCAAAGGGGGCAATGAGCGCCAACAAGTCGAAGTGTCGCACAGGGGCAGTCCCTCCGGCCCTCCGAGCCCGAGCCGAGCGTGACGCCCGAACCAAACTCAACTAGAAAGAACCTTCCGGCCTTCCCCGGGTCGTTCCTTCCTTGTCACTGGGTCAAATTTCCTCCCCAGCGGCATTGTGGGTACGTCTACACCGTCCAGGATTGCGTTGGCTTCAAGATGGCCTCTCACCCACAACTTTCACGGTGGTGGTGTGGGTGTGGGGTGGTGCCAGCCTTGCCCAGGGACGGGGGTGGAGGGGGCCAGAAGGTGGGCGGGTAGAGGGAGAGGGGTATACCCAGCTCCCCAAGAGGGGGAGGGTGTCCCCAACTTCCCAAGAGTGAAACCAAGCGAAGGGAAATGACTTCCATCAGGCAATGCCAAACCCATCGACGGCACCACCACCCCCCCCAACAACACCAACCCAGCGAGATTGGGTACGTTAACCCCCCACCGATGCAGGGATGTGTGGGACGGAGGGGTAGCATAGTGGTGATGGGGGGGGTGGTCTTGAGGTGAGCTTACCACAGCGTCGACATCGGCTCCCTGGTTCAGCAAGTAAGCGGCGATCTCCCTGTGGCAGCTGTTGACGGCAACATGGAGGGGTGTGTAGCCTTGGTGACGGAGAGGAGACAGGAGGGGAAAGAAAAACACAATAACAGGGTGAGATTGAGACTGAGTGACGTGGCTGTGAAATTCTGGGGGATTACCGAGAGACAACAGGTTATTAATATCAAACTGCCTCTCAGAACCCCGGATCTATTAATAAAAAAAACCAGAACCACCTTAAAGGGAAGGAAGTCGTGCCTCTTATTTGATGCTTTGTTTTTCTTCTCTGTTTTTGCTTTGAACGTATTTTTAGCTGGGAACTAATGAGCAAGAAAGGTCCCTTCGAGAAGATTGAGGGGAGGCGAGCGGGAGGGCGGGGGGTGAGGGGGTTGGGGGGCAGATTAACCAGGAAACCTTAGGCACAGAGGTGGAGGCAATGGGCGACAATACAGGCCGGGATAGGGGATGCTGCATTTACACGGCGTCTCGCCCGGAGCCTCAGGAGCCGGCCCGGAAGGTCTCTCGGCCTCAAGAGCACCAGGGCAAGCGCACAGCAAGATCCAGAAATGGCTATACAGTGCAACTGCTCAAGATCGCCCCCCCCCCCCCATGTTGTAGACGGAGCTGCTTGGCCTTTAAGTGAGATGTGAGTGTCACTAGGCCCAACCCAGGCCAAACCAGACTAGGCCAAACCAGACCAGACCAGACTGGAATAGGCCAAACAGACCAGACTAGGCCAAACAGACCAGACCAGGCCAGACTAGGCCAAATAGACCAGACCAGACCAGACTAGGACAAATAGACCAGACCAGACCAGACTAGGCCAAACAGACCAGGCCAGACCAGTTTAGGCCAAACAGACCAGACTAGGCCAAATAGACCAGACCAGGCCAGACTAGGCCAAATAGACCAGACCAGACCAGACTAGGCCAAACAGACCAGACCAGACCAGACTAGGCCAAACAGACCAGACCAGGCCAGACTAGGCCAAACAGACCAGACCTGTTTAGGCCAAACAGACCAGACCAGACCTGTTTAGGCCAAACAGACCAGACCAGACCAGACTAGGCCAAATAGACCAGACCAGGCCAGACTAGGCCGAACAGACCAGACCAGACTAGGCCAAACAGACCAGACCAGACTAGGCTGAACCCAGCCAACCCAGGCAAGATAGCCCTTCACTGCCCCTTTCCCTAACGTGTGTCCCCCTCTGGTTATCCAGACTCCTGCCACTGAACGCGAACTTATCTCCTTGCACCAATGTCCCCACAGGGTCCTCATATATATTTTTAAGAATCTCTACCGTGCAGAAGGAGGCCATTTGGCCCTTCGAGTCTGCACCGACCGCAATCCCACCCAGGCCCGATCCCCGTAACCCCATGCATTTACCCTGCTGATCCCCCTGACCCTAGGGTCAATTTAATACGGCCAATCGACCAAACCCGAGCCCCCACTCTCCTGCTGTCTTCCTGGAATGGGGAGGGAGGTGGAAAGGTGGGGGTGGGGAGGGGGGAGGTGGATGCTGGGCTATCATTGGGAAAGTGAAAAACAATTATGCATCCAATATCCATTCATAACTACCACATATCCCTATGGGGGGCCCAGTGGCACAGTGGTGAGCACTGCTGCCTCGCAGCTCCAGGGACCCGGGTTCAATTCCCGGCTCGGGTCACTGTCTGTGTGGAGTCTGCACATTGTCCCCGTGTCTGCTTGGGTTTCCTAAGGGGGCTCCGGTTTCCCCCCACAGCCCAATGATGTGTAGGTTAGGTGGATTGGCCATGCTAAATTGCCTTATGGTTTGCTTTTGTATGAATGTATGAGTGAACAGTTGTGTGAAAGGTGAGTATGTGGGTGGGGGTGGAGTGGGGGAGTGGGGGGGTGGGGGGAGGGGGTGAGTATGTGTGTGAAAGATGAGAGAGTGTCTGCGTGAGAGTGCATTGTATACGTCACCAAAAGAGATAATGCTGGAAAATCTCAGCAGGTCTGGCAGCATCTGTCAGGAGAGAAAAGGGCGGATGTTTCGAGTCCAGATCACCCTTTATCAAAGCTGCAAATCTGGACTCAAAACATCGGCTTCTTCTCTCCTGACAAACGCTGCCAGACCTGTTGGGGTTTTTCAGCATTTTCTCTTTTGGTTTCAGATTCCAATATCTGCTGTAATTTACTTTTATGCAGGTGTATGTATGTGCCTGAGTGTATGTGAGCGTATGTGTGAGTGTGTGCGTGCGAGTGTGTGTGTGAGTGTGTGTGCGAGTGTGTGAGTGCGTGCGCGGGTGTGTGTGTGTGTGTGTGTGCGCGTGTGTGTGTGTGTGTGTGTGTGTGTGTATGTGTGAGCGTGTTTGCGAGCGTGAGCGTGTGTGTGTGTGTGTGTTTGCGAGTGAGAGTGTGTGTGTGTGAGTGTGTGGGTGTGTGTGTGCGTGGGAGTGTATGTGTGAGTGTGTGTGCGAGTGTGTGTGTGTGAGTGAGTGTGAGTGTGTGTGTGAGTGTATGTGTGAGCGTATGTGTGAGTGTGTGAGTGAGTGTGAGTCTGTGTGTGTGAGTGTACGTGTGAGCGTATGTGTGAGTGTGTGTGCGAGTGTGTGTGTGTGAGTGAGTGTGAGTGTGTGTGTGAGTGTATGTGTGAGCGTATGTGTGAGTGTGTGAGTGAGTGTGAGTCTGTGTGTGTGAGTGTACGTGTGAGCGTATGTGTGAGTGTGTGTGCGAGTGTGTGAGTGGATGTGTGTGTGTGTGTGTGTGAGTGTGTGAATGTATGAGTGTGTGTGTGAGTGTGA
>NW_027649794.1:2083051-2113051 GCF_965287045.1 Carcharhinus amblyrhynchos
GTCAGTGCTGAGGGAGTGCCGCACTGTCAGAGGGTCAGTGCTGATGGAGTGCTGCACTGTTAGATGATGATACACATTAATCCCTTCAGCCTGCGAACGTCTGTTCCCCCCTTACTTCTTGCTGTATCTAGGGACAGTTAACCCCTCGCTGGCTGGGATGGTGGCATCGCCTCGTGGGTTATCCTTCACATTCCTTGTCCTCACTGAGGGTCGCGAGGGAGGAATGACTGGCTGTGAGGGAGGTGGTCTGGGTTGGGTGGAGGGCGTAGCGGGGTGGAGGGGGGGGAGAGTCAGTGAGAGAGGTGGGAATCTCCACTCCACATACCATCGTAATTGCGGATCTCCAGGTCAATCCTGTCGCACCCATGAGCCAGGAGAGATTGCAGGCACTCCAGAGAGCTATGCTCACAGGCCAGGTGAACTGCCGTCTGCCCATTGCGGTCCAGGAGAATGCGGGAAGCCCCACTGGTTACCAACTGCCTGACGATGCTGGGGTGCTTGGTAATAACGGCGAGGTGTAATGGCGTCTACGGGAGAGAGAGAGAGAGAGAGAGAGAGAGGCATTAGGAACGGGATGGCTCAGTGTAAATCCACAACTATTCTCAAACACGCACGTACAAACCAGGAGCAGGAATAGGCCATTCAGCCCATCGATCCTGCTCCCCCATTCAATACAATCATTGACCAATCTTATTGTAACCTCACATTCCCCAATAACCTTTCCCTCCCAATAACCTTCCCCACTCCTTGTTAATCAAGAATCTATCCAACTCTGCCTTACAAATATTCCACTGCCTTTTGAGAAAGAGAATTCCACAGCCCTACCCCCACTGGCAGAAGTAAGTTCTCCACTTCTCTATGTTAAATAGGCAATCCCTTATTTTTAAGCAGTGTCCCTGGATTCCAGATTGTCCCACAAGAGAAAGCATACTCTCCACACCTGCCCTCTTAATACCCCCTCAGGATCTAAAAAGCCCCAATCAAGTCTCCTCTTACTCTTCGAAACGCCAGTGGATACAAACCTAACCTCTCTGACCTTTCCTCCCAGAATCACTGGCCCATTCCCTGGTTCACATTCTCCGATCTGGTTCTAACTTAATCACATCTATCCTTCACTAAGGAGACCAACACTGTGTACAATACTCCAGGTGTGGTCCCACCAGTGCCCTGTTAAACTGAAAAACAGGCTAGCACTGCTGCCTCGCAGCACCAGGGACCTGGATTCGATTCCCGGCTCGGGTCACTGTCTGTGTGGAGTTAGCACATCCTCCCCGTGTCTGCGTGGGTTTCCTCCGGGTGCTCTGGTTTCCTCCCACTGCTCGAAGGACGTGCTGGTTAGTGCATTGGCCATGCTAATTCTCCCTCAGTGTACCCGAACAGGCGACGGGGTGTGGCAACGAGGGAATTTTCACAGTAACTTCATTGCAGTGTTAATGTAGCTCCACTTGTGACTAATAAATAAATTTAAACTCCAATTCCACTCACGATGAACAATGTTCTATTCGCATTCCTTATTACTTGCTGTATCTGCACATCAGCCTTTTGTGGTTTATGCACTAGGACACCTGGATCCCTCTGCACCTTCAAACTCAGCAATCTCACACCAGTCAGAGAATAAACTACTGTTTTATTCTTCCAATGAAAAGTGATTTGAAGTTCAGGCTGTTGTAAGACTGTCAAAGCTGCAGCAGCTGACGAGCGCACAGCAAGATCCCACAAACTGCTAGGCAACAACGCCTACTGGAAAAGTCCCAACACTTGTAAGTCAATGGTGAATGTTGGCCCCCGCACAACAGGAGCCGCTACACCCCCTGCCCTACTTCCAAACACTGGCCATCAAAGTTCAGCATCGCAGCAGATCAACAGTGGCTCTGACAGTGCGGCACTCCCTCAGTACTGACCCTCTGACAGTGCGGCACTCCCTCAGCACTGACCCTCTGACAGTGCGGCACTCCCTCAGTACTGACCCTCTGACAGTGCGGCACTCCCTCAGTACTGACCCTCTGACAGTGCGGCACTCCCTCAGTACTGACCCTCTGACAGTGCAGCACTCCCTCAGCACTGACCCTCTGACAGTGCGGCACTCCCTCAGTACTGACCCTCTGACAGTGCGGCACTCCCTCAGTACTGACCCTCTGACAGTGCGGCACTCCCTCAGTACTGACCCTCTGACAGTGCGGCACTCCCTCAGTACTGACCCTCTGACAGTGCGGCACTCCCTCAGTACTGACCCTCTGACAGTGCGGCACTCCCTCAGTACTGACCCTCTGACAGTGCGGCACTCCCTCAGTACTGACCCTCTGACAGTGCGGCACTCCCTCAGTACTGACCCTCTGACAGTGCGGCACTCCCTCAGTACTGACCCTCTGACAGTGCGGCACTCCCTCAGTACTGACCCTCTGACAGTGCGGCACTCCCTCAGTACTGACCCTCTGATAGTGCGGCACTCCCTCAGTACTGATCCTCTGACAGTGCGGCACTCCCTCAGCACTGATCCTCTGACAGTGCGGCACTCCCTCAGTACTGACCCTCTGACAGTGCGGCACTCTCTCAGTACTGATCCTCTGACAGTGCGGCACTCCCTCAGTACTGACCCTCTGACAGTGCGGCACTCTCTCAGTACTGACCCTCTGACAGTGCGGCACTCCCTCAGTACTGACCCTCTGACAGTGCGGCACTCTCTCAGTACTGACCCTCTGACAGTGCGGCACTCTCTCAGTACTGACCCTCTGACAGTGCGGCACTCCCTCAGCACTGACCCTCTGACAGTGCGGCACTCCCTCAGCACTGACCCTCTGACAGTGCGGCACTCCCTCAGCACTGACCCTCTGACAGTGCAGCACTCCCTCAGTACTGACCCTCTGACAGTGCGGCACTCCCTCAGTACTGACCCTCTGACAGTGCGGCACTCCCTCAGTACTGACCCTCTGACAGTGCGGCACTCCCTCAGTACTGACCCTCTGACAGTGCGGCACTCCCTCAGTACTGACCCTCTGACAGTGCGGCACTCCCTCAGTACTGACCCTCTGACAGTGCGGCACTCCCTCAGCACTGACCCTCTGACAGTGTGGCACTCCCTCAGCACTGACCCTCTGACAGTGCGGCACTCTCTCAGCACTGACCCTCTGACAGTGCGGCACTCCCTCAGCACTGACCCTCTGACAGTGTGGCACTCCCTCAGCACTGACCCTCTGACAGTGCGACACTCCCTCAGTACTCTCCCTCCTTCCTGTTCCCACCCTGGGTGTAGTGGGAATCCAGTCTCGGGAGGGAGAATGGATCAGAGATCTATCTGTATGTGAGGTGAGCACAGATCCTGTGTGATCCAGTTCACATATCATGTTCCAGGGCAGTGATTGGTGAATCTATCACAAACCCCTTTGAAATCCTCCAATGGGGAACTAGGTCTGTAGTTACTGTCCTGACATCCCTCCACATGATATTAGTTCCCTTTTTTTGACACGTCGCCCTCAGTTATTAACCACTTGGGTGTTTTATTTATACCAAGGGACTTTTCTTTGTTTATTGTTTCTATTCTTGCCTCCTCTGTTCTTCCATTTCCTGTCTCCATGGTGTCGCCAAACCAGAGAGAGCTGAATAATCTTCATAGAAGGAGGCCATTCAGCCCATTGAGTCTGCACTGACTGTCCGAACATCTTACCCATTTCCTACCCCCGTAACACCCACATATTTAATCCCTTTAACACACATGAGGAGCAATTTAACATGGCTAATCCACCTAACCTACACATTTTTGGACACTAAGGTACAATTTACCAAGGCCAATCCACCTAATCTACACATCTTTGGACATTAAGGGGCAATTTAGCATGGCCAATCCACCTAATCTACACATCTTTGGACATTAAGGGGCAATTTAGCATGGCCAATCCACCTAACCTACACATTTTTGGACACTAAGGGGCAATTTAGTATGGTCAGTCCACCTAACCTACACATCTTTGGACACTAAGTGGCAATTTAGCATGGCCAATCCACCTAACCTACACATTTTTGGACACTAAGGGGCAATTTAGCATGGCCAATCCACCTAACCTACACATTTTTGGAAACTAAGGGGAAATTTAGTATGGTCAGTCCACCCAACCTACACATCTTTGGACACTAAGTGGCAATTTAGCATGGCCAATCCACCTAACCTACACATTTTTGGACACTAAGGGGCAATTTAGCACGGCCAATCCACCTAATCTACACATCTTTGGACATTAAGGGGCAATTTAGCATGGCCAATCCACCTAACCTACACATTTTTGGACACTAAGGGGCAATTTAGCATGGCGAATCCACCTAACCTACACATTTTTGGACACTAAGGGGAAATTTAGTATGGTCAGTCCACCCAACCTACACATCTTTGGACACTAAGGGGCAATTTAGCATGGCCAATCCACCTAACCTACATGTTTTTGGACACTAAGGGGCAATTTAGCATGGTCAATCCACCTAACTTACACATCTTTGGATATGAAGGGGAAATTTAGCGTGGCCAATCCACATGACCTACACACCTTTTGACTGTGGGAGAAAACCGGAGCCCTGGAGGAAACCCACAGGGAGAAAATACAAACTCCACACGATTACCCAAAGTTGGAATTGAACCCGTGTCCCTGGTGCTGTGATGTAGTGGTGCTAACCACTGTGCAAGTGTGCCACATCATTCTCCGGGATCTCCTCAAGACAACAACCACAGGTTGCATTTATCTAGTGCCTTGTCCAAGTTAAACCGTCCCGAGATGTCTCACAAGTCACAACTGTCGCCCAGTTTGACCGCAAGCCATGGAAGGCAATATTAGAGAAGGTGACCGAATACTTGGTCAAACAGGTCGCGTTTAAGTAGCATCTCAAAGGAGAAGTGACAGAGAGAGAGAGGCTGAGGGATGTAGGGAGGGAATTCCAGAGCCTAGACCCCCATTCCCAGGCAGCTGAAGGCACGGCATCCAATGGTGGAGGGATGGGTGCCATGGGGTGTTCAACAGGCCAGAATTGGAGGAGCACAAAGATTTCAGAGGGTTGTAGGGGCTGGAGGAGGAAACAGAGATAGGAAGGCTGGTAGGGGCTGGAGGAGGTTACAGAGGTAGGGAGGGTTGTGGGTGCTGGAGGAGGTTGCTGGGACTACAGGAAGGTATAGAGATAGGGAGGGTTTTAGAGCCTGGAGGATGTTACAGAGATAGGGGGGGTTGTAGGAGTTAGAGGAGGCCACATAGATAAGGAGGGTGGTCGGGACTGGAGGAGTTTACAGAGATAAGGAGGGTGGCAGGGACTGAGGACGGTACGGAGATATGGAGGATTGGGGGCTCTGGGGGAGGTTACAGAGATAGGGAGGATTGTAGGGTTAGAGAAGGTTCCAGGAATAGGGAGAGTTGTGGGGGTTGGAGGATGTTACGGAGATGGGGAGGGTTGTAGGGGTTGGAGGAGGTTACAGAGATAAGTAGGATTGTGAGGGCTGGAGGAGGTTACAGTGATGGAGGGGGTTGTAGGAGCTGGAGGAGGTTACAGAGATAGGGAAGGTTGTAGGGGCTGGAGGAGGTTACAGAGAGAGGGAGGGTTGTAGGGGCTGGAGGAGGATACAGAGATAGGGAGGGTTGTAGGGGCTGGAGGAGGTTACAGAGAGAGGGAGGGTTGTAGGGGCTGGAGGAGGTTACAGAGATAGTGAGGGGAGTAGGGGCTGGAGGAGGTTACAGAGATAGGGAGGGTTGTAGGGGCTGGAGGAGGTTACAGAGATAGTGAGGGGAGTAGGGGCTGGAGGAGGTTACAGAGATAGGGAGGGTTGTAGGGGCTGGAGGAGGTTACAGAGATAGGGAGGGTTGTAGGGGCTGGAGGAGGTTACAGAGAGAGGGAGGGTTGTAGGGGCTGGAGGAGGTTACAGAGATAGTGAGGGGAGTAGGGGCTGGAGGAGGATACAGAGATAGGGAGGGGAGTAGGGGCTGGAGGAGGTTACAGAGATAGGGAGGGGAGTAGGGGCTGGAGGAGGGTACAGAGAGAGGGAGGGGAGTAGGGGCTGGAGGAGGTTACAGTGATGGAGGGGGTTGTAGGAGCTGGAGGAGGTTACAGAGATAGGGAAGGTTGTAGGGGCTGGAGGAGGTTACAGAGAGAGGGGGGGTTGTAGGGGCTGGAGGAGGATACAGAGATAGGGAGGGTTGTAGGGGCTGGAGGAGGTTACAGAGAGAGGGAGGGTTGTAGGGGCTGGAGGAGGTTACAGAGATAGTGAGGGGAGTAGGGGCTGGAGGAGGTTACAGAGATAGGGAGGGTTGTAGGGGCTGGAGGAGGTTACAGAGATAGTGAGGGGAGTAGGGGCTGGAGGAGGTTACAGAGATAGGGAGGGTTGTAGGGGCTGGAGGAGGTTACAGAGATAGGGAGGGTTGTAGGGGCTGGAGGAGGTTACAGAGAGAGGGAGGGTTGTAGGGGCTGGAGGAGGTTACAGAGATAGTGAGGGGAGTAGGGGCTGGAGGAGGATACAGAGATAGGGAGGGGAGTAGGGGCTGGAGGAGGGTACAGAGATAGGGAGGGGAGTAGGGGCTGGAGGAGGGTACAGAGATAGGGAGGGGAGTAGGGGCTGGAGGAGGTTACAGAGATAGGGAGGGGAGTAGGGGCTGGAGGAGGGTACAGAGATAGGGAGGGGAGTAGGGGCTGGAGGAGGGTACAGAGACATACTGGAAGGGGGAAAATCAGTGAAAACAAAGGGGAGAGAGGCTGGAGGCAGAGTGGGGACTAACTGGGGAGATCTTGCAAGGTGCTGACGGCAGAATGCTGATGGGCTGAATGGCCTGGCTGTGTGCTGCAGGATTCTCTCGCTGTTTGTGTGAAACGAGTAGATGGATGTGAATGTGAGGCAAGGACGCTTCACGTGACAGGTGTTTTGTTGGTGTTGTTTCGAGCTTCACCTCAGTGTCAGGAAGTACAGTGTTGGGTATGTAGTGGAGTTAACCACAGCACTACCTCTATCACATCCATCTAAACCAAACTGACGCAGGTTCGCAGTGGCACAGCGCGAGGCTTTACTGACAACGCAGCGTTACGGGAAACGCAAACTAGGTATTGTGAAAGACCGGGGCCTGTTCAGACACCGTGGGAAATCTGCCGGAAAGAACAGTTCACAGCCCGACCGCCACCATCCCCCCCCCAGCACCCCCCCACCCCCACCCCCACTGGGTCCATTGCCAGAAAACTGAGACTGTGAGAACATGCGTGCCTGCTTCCATTCCCTCTCGCTTTCCCCGCTCTCGCTCACCATCACCCAGCCGTCCCGCTCACCGGCATCGCCCAGTCACAGGGCAAAGGTCAGACCGAGGTGGACTGGGGACTTCACCGTCCCCCAACCACCCCTCTCCCGCCCCCGGCCCGCCTACTCCCCACCCTGTCTCAGAGGGGACTCTCACTGGCAGACGTTGCAACTGGGTACACGTGTGAGTGTGAGTGTGTGTGAGTGTGTGTATGTGTGTGTGAGTGTGTGTGTGTGTCAGTGTGTGTATGAGTATGTGTGAGTCAATGTGTGTGTGTGTGTGTGTGTGTGAGTCAATGTGTGAGTGTGTGTGGGGGTGTGTGTGTGTGAGTGTGTGTATGAATGGGTGTGTGACAATGTGTGAGTGTGTGTGTGTGTCAGTGTGTGTATGAGTATGTGTGAGTCAATGTGTGTGTGTGTGAGAGTCAATGTGTGAGTGTGTGTGGGGGTGTGTGTGTGTGTCAGTGTGTGTATGAGTATGTGTGAGTCAATTTGTGTGTGAGTGTGTGTGTGTGTATGAATGTGAGTCAAAGTATGAGCGTGTGTGAGTCAATGTGTGTGTGGGTGTGTATGTGAGTCAATGTGTGTGTGGGTGTGTGTGTGTGTGTCAATGTATGAGTGTGTGTGAGTCAATGTGTGTATGTGTGTGTGGGTGTGTGTGTGAGTCAATGTGTTTGTGTGGGTGTGTGTGTGAGTCAATGTGTGAGTGTGTGTGGGGGTGAGTGTGTGAGTGTGTTTATGAGTGGGTGTGTGTCAATGTGTGAGTGTGAGTGTGCGTGTGTGTGTGTCAGTGTGTGTATGAGTATGTGTGAGTCAATGTGTGTGTGTGTGTATGAGTGTGAGTCAACGTATGAGTGTGTGTGAGTCAATGTGTGTGTGTGTGGGTGTGTGTGTGAGTCAATGTGTGTGTGTGTGGGTGTGTGTGTGTGTCAATGTATGAGTGTGTGTGAGTCAATGTGTGTGTGTGTGGGTGTGTGTGTGAGTCAATGTGTGCGTATGGGTGTGTGTGTGAGTCAATGTGTGAGTGTGTGTGGGGGTGAGTGTGTGTGGGGGTGAGTGGGTGTGTGTCAATGTGTGAGTGTGAGTGTGCATGTGTGTGTGTATGAGTATGTGTGAGTCAATGTGTGTGTGTGTGTGTGTATGAGTGTGAGTCAATGTATGAGTGTGTGGGTGTGTGTGTGTGAGTCAATATATGAGTGTGTGTGAGTCAATATGTGTGTGTGGGGGGGGGGTGTGGGTGTGTGTGTGTGTCAGTGTGTGTATGAGTGTGTGAGTCAATGTGTGAGTGTGTGTGTGTGTATGAGCGTGTGTGAGTCAATGTGTGAGTGTGTGTGAGTCAATGTGTGGGTGTGTGACAGTGTGTGTATGAGTGTGTGTGTGTGTGTGTGTGTGTGTGTGTGTGTGTGTGTGTGTGTGCATGTGTATGAGTGTGTGTGAGTCAATGTGTGAGGGTGTGTGGGTGTGTGTGTGTGAGCATCTGTGTTGGAGGAATACGCATGCCTCTCTCTCTAAGTCTCTCTCTCACTCCCTCTCGATCTCTCTCCTTCTCTCTCTCCCTCTCCCTTTCTCTCTCACTCCCCCCACCTCTGTCTCTCTCTCTCTCTCTGTCTGTTTCTCCATATCTTGCTCTCTTTCTCTAACTCTCATGCTCACTCTCTCTCTCTTTCTCCATCTCTCATTCTCTCTCTCACACACACACAGATGTTCACTGGTTTTTCTCTCTCTGGCCGGAATCTCTCTCACTCTCGCTATCTCTCATTCTCTCTCCCTATCTCTCACTCTCAGTCGCATTCTCTCTCTCTCTTTAACTCTCTCTCATGCTCTCTTTCTCTTTCTCTGTTTTCTCTCAGTCTCTTTCTCTCACTCTCTCTCTCTCTCAGTTTCTCTTTGTCTTTGTGTGTCTCTGTCTTTCTTTCTCTCTGTCTGTCTCTCTTTCTGTCTCTTATTTGCTCTCTCAGTGTCTCTCTCTGTCGCTCGTTATCTCTCACTCTCTCAGTCTCTCATGTTCACTCTCTCTCACACTCTCTATCTCTGTGTCTTTCTTTCTTCCTCTCTCTCTCTCTCTGTCTCTCACTTGCTCTCTCTCCCTCTGTCTCACTCACTCTCTCAGTCTCTCTCTCTCTGTCACTCGTTATCTCTCACTCTCTCTCAGTCTCTCTCTCTCTCTTATTCTCTATCTCAACTCTCTCATATTCACTCTCTATCTCACACTCTCTATCTGTGTTTCTTTCTGTCTCTCTCTCTCTCTCTGTCTCTCACTTGCTCTCTCTCCCTCTGTCTCTCTCACTCTCTCAATCACTCTCTATCTCTCACTCTTGCAGTGTCTCTCTCTCACTCTTTATCTCTCACTCTCTCTCAGACTCTCATACTCACTCTCTATCTCACATTCTCTATCTTTCTCTCACACACACACACGCACACACACACACACACACAGAGAGTGGTTCCCTGGTTCTCAGTTGATAGGGGGGAGATAGGACAGTGGACCAGAACTGACTTCCAGCACTGAGATAGTTTCACAGATCCTGGCACAGGGATTCATCTCTGGAGAGAGGAGGTTTTGGCAGCTGACACCGATTACCCTTACAGTAAAGACATCCCACTTACAGGAAGCTTCACAGTGCAGTTCTTAGAAACCAATCCCACTGAGTAATGCTGGCCACAGACAAGCATAAACACACACACAGCAAATCAACTCACCGCACTTGGAACAACATCTGTCACAATGCCTGGAAAATAACCCCGTCCGTCTGGATCCCACATCCCAGTCTCCTTAAACCAGCCTGTCAACATTTACCCCTCTCAATACCCCTCCCCCTTCTCCCAAACCTCCCCTTCCCCCTGCAGGAGCTTTCAGAGATAGTGGGGGGCTGGAGCAGATTACAGAGATAGGGAGGGGTGTAGGGGCTGGAGGAGGTTACAGAGATAGGGAGGGTTGTAGGGGCTGGAGGAGGTTACAGAGATAGGGAGGGGTGTAGGGGCTGGAGGAGGTTACAGAGATAGGGAGGGGTGTAGGGGCTGGAGGAGGTTACAGAGATAGGGAGGAGTGTAGGGGCTGGAGGAGGTTACAGAGATAGGGAAGGCTGGAGGAGGTTACAGAGATAGGGAGGGTTGTGGTTGGCTGGAGGACGTTACAGAGATAGGGAGGGTTGTAGGGGCTGGAGGTGGTTACAGAGATAGGGAGGGCTGGAGGAGATTACAGATATAGGGAGGGTTGTAGGGGCTGGAGGACGTTACAGAGACAGGGAGGGTTTTGGGGCTGGAGGTGGTTACAGAGATAGGGAGGGCTGGAGGGGGTTACAGAGATAGGGAGGGTTGTAGGGGCTGGAGGAGGCTAAAGAGATAGGGAGAGTTTTGGGGCTGGAGGCGTTTACAGAGATAGGGAGGGCTGGAGGTGGTTACAGAGATAGGGAGGCTTTTGGGGCTGGAGGAGGTTACAGAGATAGGGAGGGCTGGAGGAGATTACAGAGATAGGGAGGGTTTGGGGGCTGGAGGCGTTTACAGAGGTAGGGAGGGCTGGAGGTGGTTACAGAGATAGGGAGGTTTGTAGGGGCTGGAGGAGGTTACAGAGATAGGGAGGTTTGAAGGGGCTGGAGAAGGTTACAGAGATAGGGAGGTTTGTAGGGGCTGGAAAAGGTTGCAGAGATAGGGAGGGTTGTTGGGGCTGGAGGAGGTTACAGAGATAGGGAGGGTTGTCGGGGCTGGAGAAGGTTACAGAGATAGGGAGGGGTGTAGGGGCTGGAGGAGGTTACAGAGATAGGGAGGAGTGTAGGGGCTGGAGGAGGTTACAGAGATAGGGAGGGGTGTAGGGGCTGGAGGAGGTTACAGAGATAGGGAAGGCTGGAGGAGGTTACAGAGATAGGGAGGGTTGGAGGAGATTACAGAGATAGGGAGGGTTGTAGGGGCTGGAGGACGTTACAGAGACAGGGAGGGTTTTGGGGCTGGAGGTGGTTACAGAGATAGGGAGGGCTGGAGGGGGTTACAGAGATAGGGAGGGTTGTAGGGGCTGGAGGAGGCTAAAGAGATAGGGAGAGTTTTGGGGCTGGAGGCGTTTACAGAGATAGGGAGGGCTGGAGGTGGTTACAGAGATAGGGAGGCTTTTGGGGCTGGAGGAGGTTACAGAGATAGGGAGGGCTGGAGGAGATTACAGAGATAGGGAGGGTTTTGGGGCTGGAGGCGTTTACAGAGGTAGGGAGGGCTGGAGGTGGTTACAGAGATAGGGAGGTTTGTAGGGGCTGGAGGAGATTACAGAGATAGGGAGGGTTTTGGGGCTGGAGGCGTTTACAGAGGTAGGGAGGGCTGGAGGAGGTTACAGAGATAGGGAGGTTTGTAGGGGCTGGAGGAGGTTACAGAGATAGGGAGGTTTGTAGGGGCTGGAGAAGGTTACAGAGATAGGGAGGTTTGTAGGGGCTGGAAAAGGTTGCAGAGATAGGGAGGGTTGTTGGGGCTGGAGGAGGTTACAGAGATAGGGAGGTTTGTAGGGGCTGGAGAAGGTTACAGAGATAGGGAGGGGTGAAATGAGGCGAGGTCACTGTGTGTCAGAGAGAAGCTGGGATAGTTCTCCTCAGAGTGGGGAATGTTAAGGGGGAGAGTGAATCGAGGAGTCCGAGGGGAGGGTTCGGAAGGAGTGAACGAGAAGAAAATGTTTCCAGTGACAGGAGGGTGGGTAACCAGAGGAGCGCACAGATTGAAGAGGGTCAGGAACAGAGCCAGAGGTGGGGAGAAAAGGAGAATTTGTATTTTAAACGCAGCGAGCTGTGATCTGGACGGCAGTGCCTGAAAGGGAAGTAGCAGATTCAACAGGAACTTTCAAAAAGGGGGGGATTGGGGAAGTATTAGAAGGGGGAAATTTGTGGGAATGACGGGCGGGGGTGGGGGGAGAGTGGGAAGAGTTAAGGGGCGAAGGGATAGCACCGGCCTGACGGGCTGAATGGCCTCGGCCCGTGCTTTACCGGGCTGGCGGGAGAGGAGCTCCGGTTTTCCCGGGATATTGAAGGGGGAGGCACTGTGTCTCAGGGTGCTCTTCTCCGCCGTTCCGGCTGGGATTTCACCGGGCAGAGGTTGGGTGAAGGGGGGAGGGACTCGGGCTGTTCCTGAAGGTTGACCTTTCTGGGGAGTCGCAGTTGAAGCTTGTACACAACGCGGCAAAGCAGTAGGTGCTTGTTAAATTCAGCGGGTTAACTATTAACCAGGGGGCTGGTTAATGTTCACACCGGGGCTGACTCTATCAGCTTTCCTGGAAGTCACCAGTTCCCCGCGGGGTCAGGCCTGGATGACAGGGTTCGTCCCACAAATGCCCCTCCCTGCTGCACCTTCTCCTGTAACCCTGCCCACCTTTAATCCCTTTTATTTTTGATTCATCCGTGGTATATGAGCGTCTCTGCCTGTCCAGCATTTATTGCCCATCCCTAGTTGCCCGAGGGCAGCTGACAGTCAACCACATTGGCTCTGGAGTCATAAGTAGGCCAGACTGGGTAAGGACGGCAGATTTCCTCCCCTAAAAGGACATCAGTGAACCAGACGGATTTTTCCAGTAAGGATTTCAAGGTCATCAGTAGATTCTTAATTCTAGATATTTTTATTGATTTCAAATTCCACCATCTGCCGTGGCAGGATTCGAACCCTTGTCCCCAGAACATTAGCTGAGTTCCTGGACTATAATCGAGTGATAATACCAACCAGGTCATCGCCTCCCCCATTATTTATTTACCCCATGTCCCCTTTGAAGAAAGAACAAAGTACAGCACAGGAACAGGCCCTACAACCCTCCAAGCCTCTGCTGATCATGATGCTCTAACCAAACTAAACTAAAAAAAAAACCCTTCTGCCCTTACTCGGTCCATATCCCTCTATTCCCTCACTCTTCATGTGCCCATCCACATGCCTCTTAAATGTTGTTAATGTGCCTTTCTCCACCACCTCCTCTGGGAGCGCGTTCCAGGCACCCACCACTCTCTGCATGAAAATCTTCCCCCCGCACATCCCCCTTAAACCTCCCCCCTCATCCCCCTTAATCCTCCCCCCCGCACATCTCCCTTAAACCTTTCCCCCCTGTACATCTTGAACTTGAAAGTTCCTGTTGAACCCTCTCCCCTCACTGTACGGTCCCCAAATCTCCGCTATTGGCTCCAGTCCGGTGATCTTGTGCGAATGGCCTCTCCTGAATCCCGTCCTGCGTGCCACGGGGATCGGAGCGGGCGAGGGGCAGACCCGTGGATAGGTCCGTTGACCGTGGGCGGGAATTTCCAGCTTCTGGAAAATCTCGCCCCCACAATTCAGGCTCTCCATGGCGTCCCTCAGACCTGGCAGTGTAACCACTGCTCGCCAGCAGTGAGGCGATGGCCTGGTGGTATTATTGTGACACTATTAATCCAGAAACTCAGCTAATGTTCTGGGGACCCGGGTTCGAATCCCGCCACGGCAGACGGTGGAATTTGAATTCAATAAAAAAAAATCTGGAATTAAGAATCTACTGATGACCATGAAACCATTGTTGGAAAAACCCATTTGGGTCGCTGATGTACTTTAGGGAAGGAAATCTGCCATCCTTACCCAGTCTGGCCTACATGTGACTCCAGAGTCACAGCAATGTGGTTGATTCTTAACTGCCCTTCAGGCAACTAGGGACGGGCAAGAAATGCTGGACAGCCAGTGATGCCCATGTCCCACGAACGAAGGTAGCCCATATGTACTCATCCACGTCACCACACTCTGGTCAATGGCGAGTTATCGTTACTCCACCTCCTCAACATCCCCATCCCTCCCCCTACCCCGGTCTCCACCAGCCAGAACATTCTGCAGCTATTCGACTCAGGGAGCCATGACACGCCATTCCGCAACACAAATGATGCCAGTGTCTAGTGAAGGATGGGGGAGGGAACAGGGGCACGGGGGAGGGAATGGGCTGGGCCTGTTGATTAGGCACGTTGTCCATTGGGCACTGGGGGAAACTGGACCTGTTCCCCCAGCCAACCCAACTGTCTGCACTGTCAGAGGGTCAGTACTGAGGGAGTGCTGCACTGTCAGAGGGTCAGTACTGAGGGAGTGCCGCACTGTCAGAGGGTCAGTGCTGAGGGAGTGCCGCACTGTCAGAGGGTCAGTGCTGAGGGAGTGCTGCACTGTCAGAGGGTCAGTGCTGAGGGAGTGCCGCACTGTCAGAGGGTCAGTACTGAGGGAGTGCCGCACTGTCAGAGGGTCAGTACTGAGGGCGTGCCGCACTGTCAGAGGGTCAGTGCTGAGGGAGTGCCGCACTGTCAGAGGGTCAGTGCTGAGGGAGTGCTGCACTGTCAGAGGGTCAGTACTGAGGGAGTGCTGCAGTGTCAGAGGGTCAGTGCTGAGTGATGCCCCTGGTTGTCCTGCAGCCACTTGTCTGAACATTGCCTCGGTAGAGGTTAACTGCCCGTCATCAGGGTGGGGGATATTCTGGGATCGTGCTGTGCTTAGATTGGCGCTGTGTGCAAATTTGCTTTGCAAAGCACTTTTCGGGGTTCTTTCGGTTTTGAGTGTTGGCCTAGAATCCCGTTCCTTTAACCTCCCGCGGGATCAGGAAGAGTGAGGCCCTTCAGCCCATCGAGCCTGTCTGGCAGCCGATTGGATCCTGGCTAGTATTCCACCTCAGGCTTGCCTGGGTTCCTTCCGTTTTTCCCTGTGGAAGTGTCAGGAACACATCGGGACTGCTCCGCCCAGCGGCTTGGCCTGTCAGCACCACTAAACACCCTCCCCCCCCTCCAAATGTCCCCTCTGCCCTCATCAACACCCCTAACCACCCCCCTCCACCCTCCCCTTCCCCCTACCCTCTACCCCAGATCTCCAAGACCGTCTAATAGTCTCCTGGGATGCCACTTCAATCTCTAGCACACTGGTGTGTGTGTGTGTGTGTGAGAGTGTGTGTGTATGTTTTAGTGTGTGAGCGTGTGCGTGAGTATGTATGTATGTGAGAGTGTGTGTGAGAGTGTGTGAGAGTGTGCGTGTATGTTTTAGTGTGTGAGTGTGTGCGTGAGTATGTATGTATGTGAGAGTGTGTGTGAGTGTGGGTGAGAGTGTGTGAGAGTGTGTGTGTATGTTTTAGTGTGTGAGCGTGTGTGTGAGTATGTATGTATGTGAGAGTGTGTGTGAGAGTGTGTGAGAGTGTGCGTGTATGTTTTAGTGTGTGAGTGTGTGCGTGAGTATGTATGTATGTGAGAGTGTGTGTGAGTGTGTGTGAGAGTGTGTGTCTGTATGTGAGTGTGTGTGAGAGTGTGTGAGAGTGTGTGTGTATGTTTTAGTGTGTGAGTGTGTGCGTGAGTATGTATGTATGTGAGAGTGTGTGTGTGTGTGTGTGAGAGTGTGTGAGAGTGTGTGTGTATGTTTTAGTGTGTGAGTGTGTGCGTGAGTATGTATGTATGTGAGAGTGTGTGTGTGTGTGTGTGAGAGTGTGTGAGAGTGTGTGTGTATGTTTTAGTGTGTGAGTGTGTGCGTGAGTATGTATGTATGTGAGAGTGTGTGTGTGTGTGTGAGAGAGTGTGTGAGAGTGTGTGTGTATGTTTTAGTGTGTGAGTGTGTGCGTGAGTATGTATGTATGTGAGAGTGTGTGTGAGAGTGTGTCTGTATGTGAGAGTGTGTGTGTGTGTGAGAGTGTGTGTGTATGTTTTAGTGTGTGAGTGTGTGTGTGAGTGTGTATGTATGTGAGAGTGTGTGTGAGAGTGTGTGTGTGTGTGTGAGAGTGTGTGTGAGTGTGTATGTATGTGAGAGTGTGTGTGCGTGAGTGTGAGTGTGTATGTGTGAGAGTGTGTGTGAGTGTGTGTGTGTATGTTTTAGTGTGTGTGTGTGTGTGTGTGTGTATGTTTTAGTGTGAGAGAGAGTGTGTGTGTGTGTGTGTGTGTGAGAGCGAGTGTGAGCACACGCGCGCAAGTGTGTGTGAGACCCTGGAGACAAATCATTCCACCTTTAAGAAAGGGAGCGGGGGGGGGGCAATTTATTTTTCATCACTTTTGTTGAAAGTACCCCCTTAGCAAAGGTTGAAAATGGGGTAGGGGATGGGGCGGGGGTGACGCAGTGGGGGGAAGGGTGGGGCTGCTGCGGGGAGGAGGGGAGGACATGTCACCTGACGACACCTCCGGGAACATTCAGTGATAAGTTGGCAACCAGGCCTACAGGTTAGGCCTCTGCTTACTGAAAACCTCTCCTGGCTAAATCTGTCGCCACATTAGGAGTCGGGTTCGCCGATGGACAGGATTTAGGAGTGCGAGGGGCACTTGTTGATTTGATATTCCAAAAAAAACAAGAAATAAGCTTGTTGGGGCCACACCTGGGCCTAGTTCGACACTGAAAGTAGTGGGGGGGGGGGGGTAGGGGTATGTCTGTGTGTGTGTGTGTGTGTGTGTGTGTGCAAGGGCATGGTCAGGAAAGTAAAACAAATAAGCAGCTCACTGCAAGGTCACGAGGCAATAAATGATGTCTTTCCTGAAAAGGGAGCTGTTACTGGGGGGGACGGCCGATATCTTAGGTCCTGTGGCGCCTGCAGACTGATTAACTTTGGAGAGAGTACGCAAGTTCGGGATGCTCCAGGAATCTAGATATCAAAAACCTGCTGATCTATCATCAGAGCTATCACTGTTGGCTGAACTCCCAACTGCAGTGTAACTGGGCGTGGGGTGGAGGAGAGGAGGAGGGGTGGGTGAGAGGGTTGATCCTCTCCATTGGGAGAACGAGCTATCCGCCGTCTGTCACTGTAATATGGACAGCACGTTGGTACAGTGGTTAGCACTGCTGTCTCACAGCGCCAGAGACCTGGGTTCAATTCCGGCCTCGGGCCACTGTCTGTGCGGAGTCTGCACGTTCTCCCCGTGTCTGTGTGGGTTTCCGCCGGGAGCTCCGGTTTCCTCCCACAGTCCGAAAGACGTGCTGGTTAGGGTGCATTGGCCGTGCTAAATTCTCCCTCAGTGTACCCGAACAGGCGCTGGAGTGTGGCGACAGGGGGATTTTCACAGTAACTTCATTGCAGTGTGAATGTAAGTCGACTTGTGACGTGAATAAATAAACTTTAAACTGAGAGTGGGGGTGGGGGGGGGGAAGAAAGGTGGGTTGAAGGGTTAATCCTCTCTGCATTGGGGGAACAGGCTGCTGCTGCCTGTAACTGTGGACAGGGAGGAGAAAGGGTTAATCCTCTCTGTATTGGGCAACAGGCTCCCGCTGCCTGTAACTGTGGACAGGGAGGAGAAAGGGTTAATCCTCTCTGTATTGGGCAACAGGCTCCCGCTGCCTGTAACTGGGGAGAGGGAGGGGGAAGGGTTAATCCTCTCTGTATTGGGGAACAGGCTGCTGCTGCCTGTACCTGGGGAGAGGGAGGGGAAAGGGTTAGTCCTCTCTGTATTGGGGGAACAAGCTCCCTGCTGCCTGTACCTGGGGAGAGGGAGGGGAAAGGGTTAATTCTCTCTGTATTGGGGAACAGGCTGTTGCTGCCTGTACCTGGGAGAGGGAGGGCAAAGGGTTAATTCTCTCTGCACTGGGGGAACAGGCTCCCTGCTGCCTGTACCTGGGAGAAGGGGGGGAGGTTAGAGGAGTGGGGGAGAAGGATTATTATTGATTTGATTATCTGTTCTATTCAATAAGGCTTGTTGACTGAGGCCCTGTCAATGGGCCCACACTCACAATGAAACTAAAACTCAGGCTTGCGTTTCTAAACAGCAGTTCCAAGCCTCATAACTCACTTTCAGTATCGCACTGACATAGAGTCTGAGGAACAAGGCGTAGGGTGACGGGGAGTGAATGTATTGCAAAACCCAAGCCCTCCCTGACACATTCCCTGACACATCACCGCACCAGCTCTGAGCAAACACACTAATCACATCCAATGTGACTGGGGCAAGGGTAAACCTCCCCCTTCCCGCTCTCTGCAACTCCCCCCACCGCCCCGTGACCTTTGACACAATCGGTCACCCCTTCCGCCTAGGCCTCTCCACCCTCCTCCCTCCCGACTAGGAGTGCCCCCCCCTGCTCCCGCCCACCTCCCTTCCCTTCTGTCCCAGAGGCGGCACGCTGGCACAGTGGGTTAGCGCTGCTGCCTCACAGCGCCAGGGGCACAGGTTCAATTCCAGCCTCGGGTCACTGTGCAGAGTCTGCACGATCTCCCCATGTCTGTATGAGTTTCCTCCGGGTGCTCTGGTTTCCTCCCACAGTCCAAAAGTGTGCGGGTTAGGTGGATTGGCCATGCTAAATTGCCCCTGTCAAGAGGACTAGCTAGGGTAAACTCATGGGGTTAGGGGGATAGGTCCTGGTTGGGATTGTGGTCAATGCAGGTGTGATGGGCCAAATGGCCTCCTTCTGCACTGTAGGTTTCTACGATTGTATGATTCTGAGAATTGCCGTCACCAACTTCATCTCCCCATCCCCCTCTCTCTGGACTCCTCTCCACTCTCTCCTCCCCTCCCCTCCCTCCCCCTCCTCTCCTCCCCTTCTCTCCCCTCCCTCCCCCTCCTCTCCTCCCTTCTCTCCCCTCCCTCCCCCTCCTCTCCTCCCCCTCTTCTCTCTTCCCTTCCCCTCCTCTCCCCTCCCTTCCCCTCCTCTCCCCTCCCTTCTCCTCCTCTCCCCTCCTCCCTCCCCCTTCCCCCTCCTCTCCCCTCCTCCTCCCTCCTCTCTTCTCCTCCCCTTCCTCTTCTCTCCCCTTCCTCCACCCCCCCCATCGTCTCCTCTCCCTCCTCTCCCCTCCCCTCACGACAGAGAGAGACAAGCAGACGGAGAACGAGATGGATAGAAAGATGGAATGCGGGAGTAATATCGGAAGCAAAAGAAATGAATAAGTATTTGCAATTCTGCATTGGATCCTAGAATGTGGAGTAGGGTGAATGATGATGGGCTGAGTGGCCTCTCTGACGGTGCAGCTGGGTGCTGAGAGAGTCCAGGGATTAGCAATGACCGAGGATATGAACATCCCATCATTGTTGCAGTGGGACACTGGAGTGGAGTTAACAGTAAACACAGCCACACTGACTCTAACACGTTTCAAATGATCATACTTTTCAAGAAAGGGAAGCCACTCTGTGTGAAACTGCTCCACCGAGGCCAGGTGAAGACGAGGGACTGTCCCCCTGTGAGATTCTCAGAACAAGGCAATAACACACACACACCGACCCTCCAATCTAACTTCAGCTTTACGCACACAGCCTGAATAGAGAGAATCTCACACAGAGAGGAAGAGATAGATAGATAGATAGACAGACAGATAGGTAGACAGACAGACAGATAGGTAGATAGATAGATCAATCGATAGATAGACAGATAGACAGCTAGACAGATAGATAGATAGACAGACAGATTGATTGATAGATAGACAGATAGACAGCTAGACAGATAGATAGATAGACAGATAGATTGATTGATAGATAGACAGATAGATAGATAGACAGATAGATCGATTGATAGATAGACAGCTAGACAGATAGATAGATAGATACATAGGTAGATAGATACATCGATCAACAGATAGACAGATAGATAGATAGATAGGTAGGTAGATAGATAGATAGATAGATAGATAGATAGATAGATAGATAGATAGATAGATAGATAGATAGATAGATAGACACATTGATCGACAGCTAGACAGATAGATAGATAGATAGATACATAGGTAGATAGATACATCGATCGACAGATAGACAGATAGACAGATAGACAGATAGGTAGGTAAATAGATAGACAGGCACGCAAAGATTAAGATAGTCACAAACATACACACAGAGTGAGAGACACAAAGAGCCACATAGACATCTGCACACAGATGGAGAGACACATACACAAACATACATACACAAATAGATAGAGGGACTGAGACAAATAGATATATACATGCACAGACATGACTGACTGACTCAGGGACACACAGATAGACTAACATTTTCCCAATTGTATTGCTTCAGAGTGCAATCTGTGACAGAGTGTGCTTTGTTTCAGTGTGGGTGTGAGGTCATTGTGAAGGTTCGCTGTTTGCAGAATGAGATTTCCTTGCGCGCCTGGTGAATTACCGATTGTACACCAGTGGATTAGCAGCAGACAGATGGAGTGATATGTGGAGCTGGAACTCTGGGAAGGAGCCCCCCCCACTCACTGTGTCACCTCCCAGTACCTCTCTCCCTCACCCTTACCTCAGTCACCACCACATATTGCTAACTCTCCAGAGACTGGCTCGATCTCTCACCCGGGCTGGCACTGCACTCCCGATCAGTCGGAGAGGGGGTGGGGGGTGGAATGACTTCAAGGCCCTCTGCAGGAGAACCAGAATGCAAGAAGGTACCTTAACCCAAAACCAACATCACTGAGCATGATGGCAGTGGTTAGCGCTGCTGCCTCACAGCGCCAGGGACCCAGTTCAATTCCAGCCTCAGGTCACTGCCTGTGCAGTGTCTGCATGTTCTCCCCGTGTCTGCGTGGGTTTCCTCCGGGTGCTCCAATTTCCTCCCACAGTCCAAAAGATCTGCCCATGCTAAATTCTCCCTCAGTGTACCCGAACAGGCGCTGGAGTATGGCAACCAGGGGATTTTCACAGACAGATAGGTAGATAGATAGATAGACAGATAGATAGATAGACAGTTAGATAGATAGATAGATAGATAGACAGATAGACAGATAGACAGACAGATAGACAGACAGATAGATAGACAGATAGACAGACAGATAGACAGATAGACAGACAGATAGACAGACAGATAGACAGATAGATAGACAGATAGATACATAGATAGACAGTTAGGTAGATAGATAGATAGATAGATAGATAGATAGATAGATAGATAGATAGACAGACAGATAGATAGATAGATAGATAGATAGATAGATAGATAGATAGATAGATAGATAGACAGACAGATAGACAGATAGATAGACAGATAGATAGACAGATAGACAGACAGATAGACAGATAGATAGATAGACAGATAGATAGACAGATAGATACATAGATAGACAGTTAGATAGACAGACAGATAGACAGATAGATAGATAGATAGATAGATAGATAGATAGATAGATAGACAGACAGACAGATAGATAGATAGATAGATAGATAGATAGATAGACAGATAGATAGATAGATAGATAGATAGATAGATAGATAGACAGACAGATAGATAGATAGACAGACAGATAGATAGACAGACAGATAGACAGATAGACAGATAGATAGATAGATAGATAGACAGACAGATAGATAGACAGATAGACAGACAGATAGACAGATAGACAGACAGATAGATAGACAGATAGACAGACAGATAGACAGACAGATAGAAAGGCACGCAAAGATCAAGATAGTCACAAACATACACACAGAGTGAGAGAAATAAAGACCCACATAGACTTCATTGCAGTGTTAATTAAGCCTACTTGTGACACTAATAAATAAACTTTTAATTTAAACTTTAATGTTGTTCACCTACAAGTGCCCCTCACCTCCCTGACTTGGAAATATATTGGCCGTTCCTTCACAGTCACTGGGTCAAAATCCTGGAAGTCCCTCCCTAACAGCATTGTGGGTCAACCCACAGAGCATGGACTGCAGCGATTCAAGGTGGCAGCTCACCAGCACCTTCCCAAGGGGCAACGAGGGATGGGCAATAAATGCTGGCCAGCCAGCGACACCCAAGTCCCATGAACGAATAACAAAAATGCTTTTACAGCGAGTAGTGCACCCGAGAGGCTCATTACAGTCAGTAACAGTCCTCGCACTCGGGGAATATGCATGAAGTGAAGGAGGACGAGGTGCAGGGAATCCAGCCTGAGATTCGCAAAAAAACATTCGACATCTGATTAACAACTTTAACACGTTGACATTTCCTTTGGGACTGAAGTCAGTTGACAAAAGGTCAAATAAATTTCAGGCCCTTGACACAGACGGACAAGGCGACAAACAGATCAAAGAAGCTGCTTTTATTGAGCTTCTTAAAGAAAGAGAAAGAGGGAGTGTGTGAGCGTGAGAGACAGAGAAGTGGAAGGGTTTAGGGAGGGAATTGCAGAGATTAGGCCCACCCCCTGCACCAGCCAGCTGAAGGCACGGCCGCCAGTGGTGGAGAAATGGGAATCGGGCAATGCTTAAGAGGCCAGATTTGGAGGAGCGCAGAGATGTCAGAAGTGTTTAGAGGCTGGAGGAGGTTACAGAGATAGGGAGGGTTGTAGGGGCCGGAGGAGGTTACAGAGATAGGGAGGGTTGTAGGGACTGGAGGAGGTTACAGAGATAGGAGGACTGTAGGGGCTAGAGGGGGTCACAGAGACAGGGAGGATTGTAGGAGCTGGAGGAGGTTACAGAGATAGGGAGGGTTATAGGGGCTGGAGGAGGTTACAGAGATAGGGAGGGTTATAGGGGCTGGAGAAGGTTACAGAGATAGGGAGGGGTGTAGGGGCTGGAGAAGGTTACAGAGATAGGGAGGGTTGTCGCGCTGGAGGAGGTTACAGCGATAGGGAGGGTTATAGGGGCTGGAGGAGGTTACAGAGATAGGGAGGGTTGTTGGGGCTGCAGGAGGATACAGAGATAGGGAGGGTATAGCGGCTAGAGGAGGTCACACAGATAGGAAAGGAGGAAGGTGGGATAGAAGGATTTAAATCAGAGCAGGAGAATTTTAAAAAGTGAACAATATGGAGGAAGCAATAAGTCTAACCCAAATCCTGGGAGTGTTTGATGGGGACAGTGTAGAGGGAGCTTTACTCTGTATCTAACCCCGTGCTGTACCTGTCCTGGGAGTGTTTGACGGGGACTGTGTCGGGGGAGCTTTACCCTGTATCTAACCCCGTGCTGTAGCTGTACTGGGAGTGTTTGACGGGGACTGTGTCGGGGGAGCTTTACCCTGTATCTAACCCCGTGCTGTAGCTGTCCTGGGACAGTGTAGAGGGAGATTTGGCTGTTTTTGTGTCTGGCAGTGCACGTGATTGTGAAATGACTGTAGTTCTGTCTAAAACAAGCACGAAGGGGAAAACCCAGTTGCCTTCCCTCAGTGTTAGTTCAGGCGTGACTCCTGAATGTAGAATCTGCGCCAGTCTTTGTTATTGAAAATTGGCACCATGGAATCAGTGACTACACTTTATAAGTTTGGCTCCCTCCCAGCTCATGTTGTTGACTCTCTGACAATTTCCCTCCTGCCTGGGCCACTGCCAATACTTCCGGAACAATCTGCCTGACAGGCGCCGAAGGACACTCAAGGTACAAGCATTTCAAAGCAAGTGGTTGGACAGGTTTCCAGCTACCTGCTAAGGGATAACTCATTCACATTTGCCAGACATTTGTTCTCTCTGGTGTCCCAGCAAGTTCCACTCTTCCTGTTCCCGCTATACTGATCTCTCTCCCTTGGAATCAAGAAGTCCAGAAACCATTCAGTGCTGAGGGAGTGCTGCACTATCAGAGAGTCAGTACTGAGGGAGTGCTGCAATATCAGAGGGTCAGTACTGAGGGAGTGCCGCACTGTCAGAGGGTCAGTACTGGGGGAGTGCCGTACTGTCAGAGGGTCAGTACTGAGGGAGTGCCGCACTGTCAGAGGGTCAGTACTGAGGGAGTGCTGCACTATCAGAGAGTCAGTACTGAGGGAGTGCTGCACTATCAGAGGGTCAGTACTGAGGGAGTGCAGCAGTGTCAGAGGGTCAGTACTGAGGGAGTGCCGCACTGTCAGAGGGTCAGTGCTGAGGGAGTGCCGCAGTGTCAGAGGGTCAGTACTGAGGGAGTGCCGCACTGTCAGAGGGTCAGTACTGAGGGAGTGCTGCACTGTCAGAGGGTCAGTACTGAGGGAGTGCTGCACTGTCAGAGGGTCAGTACTGAGGGAGTGCCGCACTGTCAGAGGGTCAGTACTGAGGGAGTGCTGCACTGTCAGAGGGTCAGTGCTGAGGGAGTGCCGCACTGTCAGAGGGTCAGTGCTGAGGGAGAGCCGCACTGTCAGAGGGTCAGTGCTGAGGGAGTGCCGCACTGTCAGAGGGTCAGTACTGAGGGAGTGCCGCACTGTCAGAGGGTCAGTACTGAGGGAGTGCCACACTGTCAGAGGGTCAGTACTGAGGGAGTGCTGCACTGTCAGAGGGTCAGTACTGAGGGAGTGCCGCACTGTCAGAGGGTCAGTACTGAGGGAGTGCCGCACTGTCAGAGGGTCAGTACTGAGGGAGTGCCGCACTGTCAGAGGGTCAGTACTGAGGGAGTGCCGCACTGTCAGAGGGTCAGTACTGAGGGAGTGCCGCACTGTCAGAGGGTCAGTACTGAGGGAGTGCTGCACTGTCAGAGGGTCAGTACTGAGGGAGTGCCGCACTGTCAGAAGATCAGTACTGAGGGAGTGCCGCACTGTCAGAGGGTCAGTGCTGAGGGAGTGCCGCACTGTCAGAGGGTCAGTGCTGAGGGAGTGCCGCACTGTCAGAAGGTCAGTACTGAGGGAGTGCCGCACTGTCAGAGGGTCAGTACTGAGGGAGTGCCGCACTGTCAGAGGGTCAGTACTGAGGGAGTGCCGCACTGTCAGAGGGTCAGTGCTGAGGGAGTGCCGCACTGTCAGAAGGTCAGTACTGAGGGAGTGCCGCACTGTCAGAGGGTCAGTACTGAGGGAGTGCCGCACTGTCAGAGGGTCAGTGCTGAGGGAGTGCTGCACTGTCAGAAGGTCAGTACTGAGGGAGTGCCACACTGTCAGAGGGTCAGTACTGAGGGAGTGCTGCACTGTCAGAGGGTCAGTACTGAGGGAGTGCCGCACTGTCAGAGGGTCAGTACTGAGGGAGTGCCGCACTGTCAGAGGGTCAGTACTGAGGGAGTGCCGCACTGTCACAGGGTCAGTACTGAGGGAGTGCCGCACTGTCAGAGGGTCAGTACTGAGGGAGTGCCGCACTGTCAGAGGGACGTTGCTGAAGGGGAACCCTGGCGGGAGGTTCAGGATATCTTAGAAATCTGCAGCACGTGACGTGTCCTGAAGAGAACAGATCATTTGCACCCCTGACTCCCGTTTGCTGCAGGTGGGATCTTGCTGTGCGCAGGTTTCCGGCACCATCCCCTGCTGGGCAGCTGCGACTCCGCCGTGCCAGCTTGGAGACTGTGAATGGCGCTGCGAACATCTTCCCCTCCTCCCCGGGGAGTCAGTGTGTACTGAAGCGGCTGGCTGACGGGGGATGTGACTCGGTAGCGAGCTCTCGAGTGTTACGGGAACTGCAGTGAGTGATTCCAGGAAGTAGTGCACTTTGGTTCATCTCCTGCCTCCGTCTGAGTTCAGCAGTGAAAGGGGTCTCTCGAATGTCCCCGTTTGTCAACTTCCTCCTGAGTGACTCTCCCTTCTCTCAACTCAATCCCGCGCTACCGCACATTACTTTCTCGAAGCGGATTGAAACTGAACTGCACTCGCCGCATTAACACAGCGGCTCCCAGAGCAGGTCAGAGGCCGGGGATAGTGGCTAACTCGCCCCCTGACTCCCCAGAGCCTGCCCACCATCTACAAGGCACAAAACAGGAGTGGGATGGAATATTCCCCCACTTGCCTGGTCGGGAGCAGCTCCGACAGCACTCAAGAAACCCAACGCTCTCCAGGACCGAACAACATCGCTTGATCGGCACCACATCTACAAACGTCCACTCCCTCCGCCACCCTCACACTGTGGGTTAGCACTGCAGCGCCAGGGACCCGGGTTCGATTCCCGGCTTGGGGGTCGCTGTCTGGACGGAGGCTGCATGTTCTCCCCGTGTCTGCGTGGGTTTCATAAGAACATAAGAAATATGTTCTTATGAAACCCACGCAGACACGGGGAGAACATGCAGACTCCTCCCACAGTCTGAAAGAGCCGTAGAACCCTACGCTGCAGAAAGAGGCCCCTCGGCCCATCAGGTCTGTCCTACTCCCATATCCCTACGTATTATACCCACTAATCCTTCTAACCTACGCATCCCTGGACATTAAGGTGCAATTTAAGAACATAAGAACATAAGAAATAGGAGCAGGAGTAGGCCATCTAGCCCTTCGAGCCTGCCCCGCCATTCAATAAGATCATGGCTGATCTGTTGTGGCTCAGTTCCACATTCCCGCCCTCTCCCCATAACCCTTAATCCCCTCGCTTATCAAAAACCCATCAACCCACGTCTTAAAGATATTTAGCAAGGCAGCCTCCACCACTTCAACGGGCAGAGAATTCCAGAGATTCACCACCCTTTGAGTGAAGAAGTTCCTCCTCAACTCCGTTCTAAACCGCACCCCCTTTATCTTGAGGCTGTGCCCCCTAGTCCTACTGTCCTTTCTGAGCGGGAAGAGTCTCTCCACCTCTATCCTATCCATCCCATTCAACATCTTATATGTCTCAATGAGATCTCCCCTCATTCTTCTAAACTCTAACGAGTACAAGCCCAGTTTATTCAGCCTCTCCTCATAGCTCAACCCCCTCAACTCCGGTATCAGCCTAGTAAACCTCCTCTGCACTCCCTCCAAGGCCAAAATATCCTTGCGTAAGTATGGCGCCCAAAATTTAGCATGGCCAATCCACCTAACCCACACATCTTTGGACTGTGGGAGGAAACCGGAGTACCCACTTGATGTGGGTTTGCATGATGGACTGGACTACATTCACAACTCTTTGTTGGATGGAGATGGGGAGGGTGTGTGTGTGTGTGTGTGTGTGTGTGTGTGTGTGTGTGTGTGTGTGTGTGTGTGTGTGTGTGTGTGTGTGTGTGTGTGTGTGTTGTGGGGGGGGGAGGCGTGGGGGGGGGATGCAGGGGAGGTGGACAGTGCACAAGTTTTACTCTAACCCTCACACCCCTCTGATCAGCCTTTCACCCTCATCGGAAGCCTTGCCTTGATGTGGCGCCGTTCTCGACCACCAAGACCCCTCAAAGCCCCTTAAAGTGAGCGCGTGCTTTCCGAGTGTTGCAATGATGATTTCGCAATGGATTGCACAATGCCTCTGACGAAGGTTTACCGATTTTGTGACTGTATCTCACTGAACGATCTGTCCAGTGAGTCCCCAGTTGCCTGTCACCTCCTCCCCCTCCCTCCCCCTCCACCCTCCTGCCTCGCCTTCCCTACGTTGTTCCTGCGTACGTTTCCTCTCCAAGGATTCATCCATTTTCCTCCGATAATTTAAGCTCAGATGTGAGGTACCACAGTGGGGGAAGACGCGGTGGCGCAGTGGGTTAGCACTGCTGCCTCACAGCACCGGGGACCCGGGTTCAATTCCGGCCTCGGTCTGTGCGGAGTCTGCATGTTCCCCCCGTGTCTGCGTGGGTTTCCTCCGGGTGCTCTGGTTTCCTCCCACAGTCCAAAGATGTGTGGGGTTCGGTGGATTGGCCGTGCTAAATTGCCTGTTCGGGTTAGGAGTAGCAGGGTGAATATATGGGGTTATGGGGTAGATGCTGGGCGGGATTGTGGATGGCGCAGACTCGATGGACTGAATGGCCTCTTTCTGCACTGTAGGGATCCCATGATTCAGCAAGTTATGCTTGCTCTCTCTGATGTTTTCGGATCCCCGTGTTCAAGGCCTTGGGAGGAAATAAGATCACAAAATACAACACTTCTCTCACCCAAAGGCACCAAAAGCAGCTGGTTAGTTAATGAGTAACAAACTGCCACAAAGCATCGCTTAGTTTTATCGGGTCTACACCCTTCAGCGGAATTAACATTCGAGGGAGACAGGTCAAAGTGTTCTGACTGCTCAAAAAGGAAGCACAACTTTAAAATAACACCAAAAGGTTTATTGGTGACGTTGTAACTGGCGAGACTCACTTACTGTACACCAACTGCCTGAAGGATATGAGCAGATACACACGTACACACACACACTGACCCACACACACTCACACTCACAATGGCACACACACACACTCACACAAACACACACATTCACTCACATTGACACATACACACACACACACACATACACACACAGTCACACAAACACTCACACAAACACACACATTCACTCACACTGACACACACACACACACACACACTCACACAAACACACACATTCACTCACATTGACACATACACACTCACACACACACACACATACACACACACTGACACACACAGTCACATACACAAACACACACATTCACTCACACTGACACACACACACTCACACTACACACACACACTCACACTACACACACACACTCACACACACACACATTCACTCACATTGACACATACACACACACACACACACATACACACACACTGACACACACAGTCACACAAACACTCACACAAACACACACATTCACTCACATTGACACACACACACACACACACACTCACACTACACACACACATACACGCACACACTCACACGCACACACTGACACAAACACACACATTCACACACAGTTGCACACACTCACACACACACTGACATTCAGGCACTCACACTCACACACAAACTCATACACTTACAACCTCACACACACAGTTGCACACATTCACATGCACAAAAATGCACACACATGCGCGCACACACATGCACAAACCTGTGCACACACACACGGCACATGCATACACACATACAGACACATTCACATACGCACACACATGCATGCACACAAACACACACGCATGCGCACACACACACTCACATACTTACACGCATGAGTTCACATACGCACATGCATGCAGGAACACATTCATGTATGCGCACACACACGTGCACTTTCACATGCCGCACACACACACACACACACACACACGTGCATGGTCACACACACAAACTCATACACATTCACACGCACAGGCACACACGTGCATGCACGCACACATGCACATACACACACGTACTGACACACGCACACTCACCTGTGCACACATGCACACACAACCGTAAAGGTCCAAGAGAATGGAAAGACTCCGGAGAGAAAGAAGCAAAAGGCCCTGAAGGGAGATGGAGGACCCCTGACAGAGGAAGTTGTACTCGAGCAAAGTGTAGGGTGGTTCCTGAGCACGAGACAAAGGTAAAAGCAGCAGCTGTACCAGAATGTGTACACACCAGAACTGAAATGGAAGATACGATTCCGGCTGAGTGTATACCTTTGAAAACTCAGGATAAGCTGAAGTTCTCAATGAACTGCGCAAGATCTGAACATGTTTCAGGGCAAGGCTAAAATACCAGGAGGAAAGGCTGATCCACAATCCCACAGTTGGGGTTGGAAAAAAACTCAATGTACAAGTGCAGATATACTCACTCAACTGCTCCTTAACCACCAAACAACCAGGGAGCCGACATCTCACCAGCTGGACTGAATCACCATCAATACCAATACATCCCCAACAACCGAAATAACCAACAACAATCAGCATGGCAACCACGGGAATGACAGGGAGCAGCCCCTAGCCGTACAGCCAATATCAACTCACACATATCCAAGAAAGAGACCTGCACGGTTCAAAGGCAATCTATTCAATACGTGTGCACTGACTGGCTAGTGGGACAAACATTGGCGAATGGATGAGTGGGTAACTTGGGTAACAAGATTGTGATGTAAATGTGTTTCCCCAAGGGAAAGGGGATGTTTGTATCTTTAATTTGAGGTGAAAAGGGGGATCTTAGGTTTCCAAGATAACCTCTTGGCATTCTGTAGTCACGTGACTACACCATGAAGCTGCCTCTAGGCCGTGTGTGAGTGTGTGTGTGAGAGTGTGTGAGAGTGTGCATGTGGTATGTGTGTGTGTATGTTAATGTTTGTGTGTGTGTATCTCTCTCTCAGTGTGAGTGTGTGTGTGTGTTGTGTGTGTGTGACTGTCCCTCACAGTGCATGTGTATGTGTGTGTGTGTGTGTGTGAGTGCACATTTGTGTATCTGTGTGTGTG
>NW_027649794.1:2118051-2119624 GCF_965287045.1 Carcharhinus amblyrhynchos
TAGCGCGGCCAACGCACCCCTAACCAGCACGCCTTTCAGACTGTGGGAGGAATCCGGAGCACCCGGAGGAAACCCGCGCAGACACGGGGAGAATGCGCAGCCCCCGCACAGACAGTGGGACCAAACCCCGTTCCCTGGGGGTAGCAGCACTAACCGCTGTGCCCACCCCAGTCACGGGTTGAGAGGACGCTGACTAAGGGAGACTCGACGAGCCGCTGTGGCGCACCTTACAGGGAGCGCACACGGCTGCCACTGAGCGTCAGAGGTTTCACCGCGGCTCGCTGGGGGGGGACAGAGCGCCGGCTACCGTGCTCGAATAGCCAGCCGGAGGCCCACAGGGAGCCCACCCCTCCCCTAGCCTGGAGACACCAGCGAGACCAGCTCTGCACCAAGGTTAAGATGTTGTTCAGCTTGTGTCTGTGTTTGACGCGAATGTGCTCGATCACTAACCAGAATTGCACAATTCTAATTGCAATTCGTGGAATCCATTGAGAAAACAGCACAGAGAAAAAAAAAAGATTCTGAATTCCCCCCCCCCCTCTTCTGTCTTTGTGAAATGTCCCCATGCCTTCCAGTAAAGGAAGCCCAAATATCGACAGTTATCACATCCTGCCAACCTTCTCACTAAGTAGACAGGAAACCGGGGTTCAAGGTTCAAGGACCCAGACGAACCCCAGCCCCCGCCTCAGCCCTGAGCGTCTGCCCACGACCCCCGACCCCGGACACCCGCCATTGGCCGTTGCCCCGGACAGGCCTGGGACTGCCCCCAGCAGGAGGGCGAGGGATTCTGGAGGGTTCAGGAGGTTCAATCGTTCCCTCCCACCAGCTGCTGTCTCTCCTCCCCCCGCACCCCCCAACCCCCCAGGGGCCAACTCCAACGCGACGGGGCTGGGTAGAATCAGAGTCGCAGCTCTGCCAATGGCAGGCGGGCCTTCAGCTGCCTGGGGAGGGGGCCTAAGCTCGGAAATTCCCTCCGTAAACCTCTCCACTGCTCTCTCTCACTCTCTCCTTTCTCCCTATCTCTGTCTTCCCTCTATTCACCCTACCTCTCTCCCTATCTACTTCTCTATTTCTCTCTGTCTCTCATTCTCTCCTTTTCCTCTATCTCTCTCTCACTCTACCTCTATCTGTCGCTCTCACTCTCACCTTTTTCTCTTCTTACCATTTTCTCTATCTCTCTCTTCCCTCTATCTCTCTCCCACACTCTACCTCTCCCTATCTACTTCTTTCTCTCTCACTCTCTCCTGTTTGTCCAACTCTCTCTCGCTCTACCTATCTTTGTCTATCTCCCATGCTCTCCTTTTTTCTGTCTCTTGCTCTCTTCCCTCTATTTCTCTCTGTCTCTTACTCTCTCTCTTTCCTCTATCTCTGCCCCCTTTCTATTTCTCTGACTCTCTATCTCTTAATCGCTCTCATTCTCTCTTTTTTACTGTCTCTTGCCTTCTCTCTCTTCAATCTGTCTCTTCCCCATCTATATATCTCTTTTTTTCCTGTAACTCTCTCCCTCCCCCTCTCTCTATTGCTCAACTTCTCTCTCTTCTGTCTAAATCTCTAATTCTCCTCTTTCTGTTTT